>NC_068992.1:15926964-15930684 GCF_001194135.2 Octopus bimaculoides
ATATATATATATATATATATATATATTTATATATATGAGTTTAATGATGTACATGTTTGTGTGTCTTTGCGCGCGTGTGTGGCTCAGCATACAAGGATTTTGCCTTCCAGTCTGACCTGGCATTCATTTCTGTTGTTTCTTAAACTATAGAACTAGCTTTATGCAAGATACTCTCGGTTGCATATGCGTACAAAAGTTTATTCACAATATATTACTTTATACAATATATATATTATTACCTCGTTCTTCTCCCCACTCTCTCTCTCTCTCTCTGAATTCGTATGTATATACATGCGTGTGTATGCATGTGTTTGTGTGCATTATATATGCTTATATAAATAGCAATATGAAAAGTTGATTCAATATTTGCCATAATACGAGTGACTTCACCATACATTATAAGAGATAAATCTGAGAATCATTTATGTAAATCTTACGTAATGCCACAACCAATACTGTGCTACAATGCTGGTGAAGTAAATCTAACTCTGCTGCCAAATTCCAGATATATATTGGAACTCTATAGCACATTCAATGCAATATAGTTTGTGTCTTCCAATTTCCGATAGCTGCAGGAGCCCTTTAATACATTGTGTTCACTTTAGCTAGTATATTCAATTTTGTGATAATTATTTTAACTCATTTGCAAAATTGAATTGATTCCAGCTTTTAGTCTCCAGTTTTTTTCAAGTTATTGTGACCTTTGACCGAACACATCCACGCTATAACCCAGTATAAAATGTCTGGTAGTTCAAATGCATTATAATATTATTGTCTCTAGAATAGTGTTGAGGTGATCGAAACGGTACAAAATCGATTTAAGTGCGTTCGAAACTCTTCTTTATATAATTTTTCGATCGCTTAGTTTTTGGCCTCACATTACGTCAACGTGACGAATTTTTTCCTTTATATCCCTATAATAGAAAAAAGTAAAAGGAGCAAAATGAAATATAAATATATCTGTCCTAAGTTACATGCAGATTTGATGGGTGATCTCTTAACCCCGGATTCTTGATATGAAAATTGGTGAAATATAAAATATTTCTCTGCATAGGTTACTAATGTATCTTATGCCACAAATTACAGGATCAGTAACTTATTTGCAACAGCTTAGACAAAGATTTTAGACTTAATATGCTCAACGAATTGCATAGAGTGGTTTAAACTAAATATCGCTGCGGAGATAGTTATTTAGCCACTTATTCTACATCTTCCTGTACAATAAATCATACGTCTACCAAATCCACTTACAAGGGGCTTTGGTCGACCTAAAGCTAAAGTAAAACACACTTGTCCAAGGTAACACGCAGTGGGGCTGAACCTAGAACCATGTGGTTGGGAATCAAATTTCTTACCACACAGTCACACCTGCGCCCATGTTTAAAGTTTTGCACACCACTGTTTGCGTACACTCGCTGACAATCCATATATACACACATGCGCACACCTATGAGAGTTTCGATTTGATATTTCATCCGCCCATTACAATCGGAAAGTTTTAAAAGGAGACTAAAATGAAAAATAAAACCAAAATTGATCTCAGATTAAATGTCCAGCCTGATTTTTTAAAAAATACTTAGAATTGCTTGTAATAATTCATAGTGACATAGTGATCTAGTGACACAAGTATAGTACCCATGTCTATTTTCGTTAAAGTGACAACTAATTCCACTGGATAGCTCGCTAGTTACACAAAAGTCACTTGCCTGCAATTATCCTCAGAAAATAAATATTGACATAAATAGCAATATAAAAATAGCGAATTTTGGCATATATGGCGAATATTGCTATATATGGAGACATCACAAACCAATAGGATTTGGCAGAATCGTTAAAACATTAGTGAGAATGCTTTTCGGCATTCAGTGCACTGGGTTTAAATTCGGCTTCGTTCAACTTTGCATTTCATCTATTGTAGCATAATAAATGAAGTATTAATCTATCCTGTTTGATGTATTGGCAGAAATTTTAGAGTGGACGATAGGACGCAATGCAGTATCTGTGGATCTAACATCATGTTCTGCTTCATGTCACCGGAAAAACGATTTTGAGGCGGCTCAACATAAACGATGTGAGGTTTGGTAAGTAATTAATCAAGCGATTAAGTATATTCAGTCAGCCATTCTTACCTAGTTGGAGAGAAATCAAGGAGGCTTTCAAGCTATGTGTGCATCTCCCTTCACATTTCTATCTCTTCCTCTTCTTACCAGCCTTTTAAATACCATATAAACACTGCAATGTATTTACTTCGCGCAATAATGTAAAACATAAAAATCTGGTAGTAAAACAGGCAGTTTTTAATGCGAATAATGTTAATTATAATCGGTATATTACTTAGAAATAAAAAAAGAAACTCATGAAATTTATATTACACAATAAAGTAATATTTTAATATTAAATTAATTAACACGTAGAAAATTAAATGAATACAGATACAAAGATATTGTACATCTACACTATATATATTTATATGTGTGTATGTGTGTGTGTGTGTGTGTGTGTGTTCATAATACCTGCGTTAACCTCCAACACATTTAGCCAAAAGAAAAGCAAACTGTTGCCTTATACTCCTTACACTTCACACACACACACACATACACACACACACACACATATACACACACACACGCACGCACGCACGCACACACGCACGCACACACACACACACACACACACACACACACACACACACACACACACACACACACACACACACACACACACACACACACACACACACACACACACACACACACACACACACACATTAAATATCTATATTTGTCCAACTTCACACAACAAGGTCATGGAGCATAAAATAATATTTCTGATGTCATTCTGACCTTTTTTTCTTCCATACGAAACAAAACAGATACTGCATGATATAAATGATACCAATTTTTTGAAAACGTGAGGTACCTAACAATATAACACCAGTGAAGTAAGCAGCTTACACAGTTTGTATCACCATTAAAACTAATATATCAAATTAAGACAACACAGGCGTTATCATTGTTTTTAATTACAAGTACAGCACATCTTTTATTAGTGAGGTGTTTAAACGCATTTTATATAAGATGTGTCTGTGATTAAATTGTATTACGAAATACTCTTTTTCATTTATTTTTGGATTGATTTTACTGTTAAAAAATAGAGATGAAATTCCCGTAAAAATAATGAATCAAATTCAATTAATTATTTCCTCCCTTTCTGCATTTTATTTATTCCAGTGTTCTTCATCTGTAGGAAAACTGCGTGTTTTCTGAAGCCAAGTATTCAAGTTAAATCTCACGATTAAATGAGATTAAGTTGGCTTCAAAACAGCATCAAAACAATGCTGTTTTGTTTTATCCTTTTCGTAAAGCAAAGGACGAACGTTTCACCATATGAATAAGTATGCAATCAAATATAGAAATATTGATGAATTTTGTTTTCATTCTTTAATTTTCTTTATATATTTTAATCAAAATATATTGCAAGTAAAGAATAACTTTTTTGATGATATACATTTTATTCGATATTCGAATTGAAAATTCTTCGATACGAGATTGTTATCATTCGCCGATAAGAATTTCATATCTTTCATTATTTTTTTCATGCCACAGAATTCCAAACAACAAGGATGAAAAACAAACGAAATAGGTTTTGGGGTGAACTAAAAACAAAATCATCCATGTATTTATTAGATATGGTGATGTATATATAGATACATACATATAA
>NC_068992.1:15930981-15932071 GCF_001194135.2 Octopus bimaculoides
ATATATATATATATATATATATATATATATATATACACGTCACTAAAGTGAGCAAGGGACTAATCAACACTAGTATTGCTAGAAATAACAGTAAAAACAACCCTTGTTTCAAGCAATACTGGTGCTGATTAGTGCCCTAGTTTACTTTAGTAACATATATTTTTGCTTTTAGGTTGTAATTTTGCGAATTAGCCACCTGTATTATTTATATTTACCACTTTTACCGTTTTTGAAATCAGTGTATGATCTCAACGGAAATCGTATAAGCTGAATATATTAAAATTGCACGGAAGAAGGTTAACTACTATTAGATTATTATTTTCGAATTCAAGTCAAAACTAGGAATATCGAATGGAACTTCCAGGCTGGAACAAATGGCAAATCCGAAGTGATACTTCCGAAAACCCTACAGTATAAAACACCAAACCACTCATTACTTTGAACTTGCCAACACAGGATAACTACAAGTTTTCATCATTACACGGTTTGATCGGGGAATTTTTTGTTAAATAGCGCTGCCATTTATTCTTAGTATTCATCGTTGTTTTTTACGTATGAAAATATTACGCAAATCAATAAATAACCTGTAAATTCATTAACGTTCGTTGAACTCGCTGTGGTAGTTTATTGTCCCTAAAAATACAAAACAAAAAAATAAAATAAACCTGCGAAAAACATACACCTATAAATTTTACGATCGTGATTGTCATCAAAACTTAAAGCGTTGTATAATTTCAGCAATAATTATACTTTTTGCTATAAGGATAGAAATAATTATTTACAATTAATTGATTCAAATTTGTCATGCCATGTTAGATAATTTTAGAATTTTCCTTAAATATATATGTATGCATATGTGTGAATATACATGCCTGCATGTACATTTGCCTCAGATTCTATTTTTGTGATGCAACATTTGCCTAAATGCTGCATACTGCAGGAATACACATGCACGCACGCATATGTGCATATGCTTTTATACATACATACATACATACACACACACACACACACACACATATATATATATATATTTATATGTATATATATATGTACATGTGAGTATGAATATGTTTTTATAAATATATTT
>NC_068992.1:15932081-15932520 GCF_001194135.2 Octopus bimaculoides
AATGACGATGAAGAAACGACTTTGCTTGTCATTGTTTGACATTGCTTGAATTACGATAGAGTGGGTGGGAAGAGGGAGACAATTAAGAGAAATAAGTTTTAAAATTGCTTGAAGTAGCATAGCTTCTTTTTAAATAGCAATTTTTGGTATTCCGCATGTAATAGAACGTTATGCCAAAGCTTATAAGCTACATGTTAATGCGGGATGATATATATGTTTTTCAACAATTATATTTTGTACAGATTACAATGCAGCTCTTCTTATAAATAGTTTTAGATACAGTGGCACAAGAAAATGGGTTACAAAATTTTCTTAGAATTCTGAATACGCTGGATGCTTGTTGTTGGTTTTGTTTTTCTTGTCGCTGCTGTATTTTTTTCTCATCTGAGGTCTCTATTCTTAGAGTCAGTATCTATAGGATCTATATATATATATATAT
>NC_068992.1:15933068-15934447 GCF_001194135.2 Octopus bimaculoides
ACATTCTCTGAAATATACTTTTGTGCTTGTTGTATGTATAAGCCAACGAGGCAGTCTTTTGTTGTAGGTAAGCCTAATAGAAATAATTGAGAAACATCGCTTAAATAATACGTACTGGAAGTTTTTCTATGTTCCAGCTAACAATATTGACATCTATGAGGCAGAACGACTTGCTAGAAGAAGTAAATGAATTGTCCTCAAATAAGAGGCCCGGATGTTAGCTTGTCAGCTATATATATATATATCAGATACCTCACGCAAATTTCCCTTGAATCATAACCTCTAGTGATAGCCTCATAGATGGCTACAGTGTTGTGTTACTTTATAAAATACACTTGCACTGATACAAACATTTGTCATTCTCTCTTTCTCTCTCCTATTTATTTATCTGCAAATTTCGATTTATATACACATATACACATACTCACACGCACCGTCACACCCACCACACATTCAAATATGTTTCGGTGTGTGTTGTGTGCGCGCGTATATATATACGCACGCAGAACAACAACAATATTTTAAACTTGAAATCAGAAATCGTTATAAGATGTGTGCATGTCGACAAGTTTCTGTTATCGAAATTGAAGGCAGTGCAACAATCAACAAATTACACACACTAACACACTTTAGTCTTTCGCCATTCAATTACCCATATCCCAATGGGCATAATTTTTTGATGTTAAGTCTCAGGAATATTCTTAATATAGCAAGTTAAAGGAACAGATTTCATTTGTCTTTGATTAAAATATTTCTCAATTTTTTCTTCACTTTTGTCATCAACTTTTCTCGCCTTTTGAGGAAGAAACCATGACCTTGATTTTAAACGCTGGCCAGGTTACGCATGAAGCGCTATAATTGCCAGTCTAATTACCACATTATCCGACCATGAAACTTGAAGTAGTTCACTTATATCTTCAGTATTAATTAAATTATAGTCACACACATATCTATATATGTTTTGTAAGCATGTACACACATACACATACACGCATACATACATATGACCGCAAGCACAGATTTTTATATATATGAAATTAAGTCTAAGATTTCAGTAATGGAAAATTTTATCACGTGATATTGATTTTTGTTCTGAAAATGTCCATTAGTAAAGTACCGACTAAGTTTGCTCTGCTTGATGACTGAGATGCAACCTTGCAAATCATAGAACTATTAATATGTATGTATGTATTGCGTAAGCGATTTTGTTTCGATTTGCATATCAACTTCTATTCTATGCTTATGCATATACATTGACAGAACAGAAAATATATTTTTAAGTAATTTTCTTTTTTTTCTTTTCTTAAACTACTTGCACATTCAATAACATACAGATACACACGTTCAAACAAACATGCACGCATATGTACACACATGCA
>NC_068992.1:15934457-15934752 GCF_001194135.2 Octopus bimaculoides
CATGCACGCATATGTACACACATGCACACGAGTTGAAATCTGGAAAATCAAGACATACAATCATCAATAAACATTTGCATTTCTCTTTCTAATATGCCTCTTTCTTTCGCTATTTCCATCTTACTGCCTGTCTGTATCTCTTCTTTTCTTTATATCTGTGTATATAATATATGCTAATAATATATATATATATTATATATATGTATATGTATGTGTGTCTATGTGGTGTATGTCTGCATGTGTGTGTGTGTGTGTGTGTGTGTGTGTGTGTGTGTGTGTGTGTGTGTGTGTGTGT
>NC_068992.1:15935281-15940972 GCF_001194135.2 Octopus bimaculoides
TATATATATATATATATATATATATATATGTATTTGTGTATGTATTTGTGTGTTTGTGTTTGTTACACCATCATCGCTTGACAGCCGATGTTCATATATTTACGTCCCCGTAACTTAGCGCTTCGGCAAAATAGAGCGCTAGAAAAAGTACTAGGCTTATAAAGAATAAATCCTGGGATCGATTTCTTCGACTAAAAGTTGTACTCCAGCATGACCACAGTTAAATGACAGAATCAAGTAAAAAATAAAAAGATATATATATATACATATGTGTACATGCGTATATCTGTATGTGTTCCTTGGTCTCATTAAATTCCACGCTGGAATTGCAGGAGTTGCCCTTGTGCCATACGACATTTCTTTCATAATTCTGTCGATGCCCATAGCTCTTGGAGTCTAAAAATTGTAGGTTTCTTGCTGAAGGTAAGATAAGCAAACAGACAGGAACAAAAGAGTTGAAGAAAGAAAAGAATGAAACCGAGTTCAAAACTTATAGTATATTTATTGGCAAGGCACCTGAAACGATTTCGAAATTTGTGTTTAACGACGATGCACATGCGCCGCTTGTAATGAGACTATGTTGAAAATTAACTTCATGGACTTCATTAACTTCATTTCTGAGTGAACTGGAGCAACGAGAAATAAAGCGTCTTGCTCAAGAACAAGACGCGCAGCCCCGGTCCGGTATTCGAACTCACAACCTCGCAATCGTAAATTCGACGCTCTAACCACTGAGCCATGCGCCTACACACACACACACACACACACACACATATACATTTGACTGCGGTTATATATATATATGTATATATGTGTATATATCTAAAGGTAGATACACATACACATATTATATACATGTATAAATATCCACACACGCATTTGGCCATGCTCATTAAAATATGAATGTATGCTTATGTATTCAGCGTAGATTTGAATCTGTGAAATCTATAGGGGGGCTGGCGTTCCTGTTATGTGATGCATGCGTGTGCGTATGTGCGTGTGAGTGTCTCGATGTGTTTGAATGTGTGTTTCTACATCAACGAACACTGTAAGTTATAAACACTGTTCTTATAAAAATATGGATTCTTATAATGGAATTAAAACACTAACTAATATTATTACTTATCGACTTTACTACTACTACAACTACTGCTGCTGCTGCTGCTGCTACTTTTACTGCTTTGTCTATTGCTGTTAAAGACAATGGAAAAGTACTCGCCTTTTTCTTGATAATAGAGGTCTGCGTCGCAACCTTTGAGACAGACCAAGACGACAGCAAGATCGATCCATATGTAAACAAAGCTACTGAATCAAAGTTCACAAGTGTGCAATCCCTTGAAAGTAAAGGAGTGCGTGAAGTGAGATGCCGTTCTTCTCTTATGTGTTACAACACTGACTGATGTCATTTCCATGTCTATGTAGCCTATACTGAAATTGCTACGCCACCTGGTAACGCACATGAATATTAAGCAATCCCGCAACAGTTGGTCTCCTAGTAAATATTAAAGTGTTGACCTTCAGTAACGCATAGATAACCATCCAAATATCACTGTTTAAAAGCAATGTCGTTGCTATGGCAATAAGAATAAAATCAAGATTTCTGCCAGTTGTACGTCGAATCATTTGCTTTGACACAGTTGGAACCCCACATGCTCTCTTTCTCTTCCCACCTCTCCCTCTCTCTCTATCTCTTTTAGACTATAGTCAGTCGGAAGTGAAATCTTTATGGTCTTTCTCGTAGGGCCTCATTCTTATAAAATCTATGCCGCCAGCCGAAAAACACTGTGCTAGAACTACGCATGAATAACTTTATCAAGTATATAAAACAACTTGAAATTATATCGGTAAACATATTTTCTATAGTCTCGATTCGGCCAATCCCTTGTGAGGGAAAGGGAAATTAAACCGTGTTCAAGTTCTACGCTATAAATAACTATATGCTACGAATAGCTACAGGGTTAGAATATGGTCATTCTGACTTTGAAGAATGCCTAACACAACCAGAACCTACTCAGGACAATCATAATTTTTCTATTCAGTGGGCGATAATAACCTTGATGTTACCATTATTCTTTCCCCTACAGCGAGGCTAAACTTGCATGTTAATCGAATAGGTTCAACTTATGTATGTATGTATGTGTGGAGGTGCAATGGCCCAGTGGTTAGGGCAGCGGACTCGCGGTCATAGGATCGCGGTTTTGATTCCCAGACCGGGCGTTGTGAGTGTTTATTGAACGAAAACACCTAAAGCTCCACGAGGCTCCGGCAGGGGATGGTGGCGAACCCTGCTGTACTCTTTCACCACAACTTTCTCTCACTCTTTCTTCCTGTTTCTGTTGTACCTGTATTTCTAAAGGCCAACCTTGTCACACTCTGTGTCACGCTGAATATCCCCGAGAAATACGTTAAGGTTACACGTGTCTGTGGAGTGCTCAGCCACTTGCACGTTAATTTCACGAGCAGGCTGTTCCGTTGATTGGATCAACAGGAACCCTCGACGCCGTAAGCAACGGAGTGCCAACAACAACAAATGTATGTATGTATGTATGTATGTATGTATGTATGTTTTCTTTGTTTTAATTATTTGAAGTTTTCCCGTAAGGAACGTTCTGGTACTTAACACAAATACAACGTAGATAATAAAAACAATAGAAAAGTCTTGCATATTTTTACTGTTCCGCTTATAGAGTGTATCTGTAATATGCGTTTTAACTGGCTCATTTCTTTTTTCTGTTTGCACTTTGGCATTCGCTGACAAATCCAAGTGTACTAGTTATCACTGTTATAAATGTGAATGTACAAGCTGAGCATAGAAGCTGATAATTTCGAAGCAGTTGCCATAGTTATCCTCTTTCGCATGACAGTCTTATCTTTATTTTGTGTAAATCGATTTCTCTACAAAATACGTTTTGCATATACAGAAAGTTTAGAAAAAATAACAAAAACATATTAAATAATAAATAAATAAATGAAAGAAACATGCAACTGCTGCACAATGCATGGAACCTTATTTACGATACAAGTAATAAACATAGAGCTTATGTTAAATAAATGCTTGTTGATACTTTTGCGAAATTCCGGTAAATGAAACGAAATGTGAAATCTAGAAATAATGAGTTAATCAGAATTGGTTTTATATCCAAGTCTATTTGTAGGTAATTGAGCACTTTTTAACTCTTCGCCTACTATGTCGACTCCTAACGCTATATTCTTAATATACCATTGGTGTTACCAGTGGCTCCCAACGGTGACATTTTTTTTATGGAGCCTTAGATTAAATGTGGTTCAAAGTACATTATTAGAATTTTAGGTGCAGGAGTGGTTGTGTGGTAAGACGCTTAATTCCCAACCACATGGTTCCGGGTTCAGTCTCACTGAGTGGTACCTTGGGCAGGTGTCTTCTACTATAGCCTTGGGCTGACCAATGTCTTGTGAGTGGATTTGGTTGACGAAAATTGAAAGAAGTCTGTTGTATATATATTTCTCTCTCTCTCTCTCTCTCTCTCTCTCTCTCTCTCTCTATATATATATATATATGTGTGTGTGTGTGTGTATTTGCGTGTCTGTGTTTGTTCCCCCACCACCATCGCTTGACAACCGATGCTGGTGTGTTTACTTCCTTGTAACTTAGCACCTCGGTAAAAGAAAGCGATAGAATAAGTACTAGGCTTACAAGGAATAAGTCCTGGGGTCGATTTCTTCGACTAAAAAGCGGTGCTCAAGCATGGCCGCAGTCAAATGACTGAAGCAATTAAAAGAGTAAAAGAAAAGAGTGAATGTGTAGAAGAGGTGTTTCTTGTAATCCTCTAATGGTTTTCCGACAGAACTCATAGAAGCTGAGATACAACCTCGTAACAACTGTGCGGGTCACTGTCATCTCCATCATTAGAATGCTGCTCATTGTAAAATAATTTTTTGCGAAAAACAAACCATGAAGATTTATAAATTATATATATATAAAAAAAAAGGAATAAAGACCATTCCCGAGCCATATAGACTCATGGGCTGGGGTTCTGGTTTCCCTCAATATATTCCTCCAACCCCTGGACGGGACGCAGGTACGTTGGGGAATGAGTCATTTTTGCCAACTGACTGGAATGGAGTAATGTAAAATGAAGTGTTTTACTTAAGAAAGCAACGCAACGCATCGCGCTGTTTAGAAATCGAAACCACAGTTTTACGATCATGAGTCCACCACATTAACTACTAAGCTACACACCTCCCCACATTGCAGTATGTAATATAATCTGAAATATAATCTGTACAAAAACCAAATGGTAACTAAATAAACAGAAGCGATAAATGACGGTGTTTGAACATGTATATTGCCACGGACTCCTGTATTATAGAATGAATATAGTATTCGTTCTGTATCGCGGGAATCACTGAAGATACCCATGCTATAAATCTATATACCACATAGTATATATAGCAAACTAGAACATATGGTTAAAAAATAAAACAAATAAAAAAACGGAAAATTTATGATAGAATTAGATCATAACGGACAAAGGTCTAAAAATATATAATAAAAAAACGTATAATTCATAAGAAAATTAGATTATGGCGGAAAATGTCTGCATAGGAAAAGTGCTAACGTATGGTGCAGCCGCTCAGTTATTTTGGAAGTGAATGAAAAATACTCCCTGGATATGATGTCATTTATCACAGAGTGACATACAATAAATTTATTTGGCAGACATGTCTGAAAACTGGGCAAACTTAAGCAATGTAGAATGACGTGTTGGCCTGTAAATAAAAGTAGACGCAACAGAGCAAGTGATTTAGCACATTATCCACGCTGTTGTCTCACTTGTAGGCAACATACACACACAAAATTATGTATAGGTGTTAACATAAGTAGTAGTTAAATACATGCAGTATTGATAGATAACGCAGTATATCTATCTATCTGTCTGTCTGTGTCTATCTATCTATCTATCTATCTATCTATCTATCTATCTATCTATCTATCTATCTATCTATCTGTCTGTCTATCTATCTATCTATCTTGCTGTCTGTCTGGGGGTCTGTCTATGTATGTATGTATGTATGTATGTATGTATGTATGTATGTATGTATGTATGTATGTATGTATGTATCTGTCTATCTGTCTGTCTGTCTGTCTGTCTATCTATCTATCTATCTATCTATCTATCTATCTATCTATCTATCTATCTATCTATCTATCTATCTATCTATCTATCTATCTATATATATATCTATCTATCTATCTATGTGTGTGTATGCATGAATATATGTATCCATCTCGACATGTATATATCTTGTCTGAGTAGCAACAGATTGCCTTCATTCAGACTAGACTTGTCTTTCGCCTGCAGCTTGAGAAAATATAGCTGATTAATCATATATCTTTGTCTGAATTCCACAACAGAAGAATTATTGATCTTTTTCTCCTTCTTCCCTATCTCTCTCTGTCCGTTTATTTACACACACATATACACATATACACATACACACGCACACACACGTACGTACGCAGATACAAACTCGTACATAAATATACATGTATTTCATACATGTATGTATGTGTGTATGTATGTATATATATATGTATGTGTGCGTGAGTGTGTGTGTGTGTGTGTGTGAGAGTGTGTGTAAATATATATATATATGTGTGTATGTGTGTAAATATATATATATATATATATATATATATATATATATATA
>NC_068992.1:15941250-15946116 GCF_001194135.2 Octopus bimaculoides
ATATATATATATATATATATATATATATATATATATATATAGATAGATAGATAGATAAATAATTGAATAAAAATCAATATTTCACCGTAATAAATGTTTACAGAGACAAATATTAAAAAACATACTGAATATTTACAATATACTCAATGGTCTTTCATTTTGGGATGAATATCAATCGTCTTGGAGATATCAATGCTTTTCTGGTATTCGTTCCTTCCGTGGTGAGTTGATGAAATATTTAGGCATGGTTATTCGTTGTTAACTGCTATATCTATCAAGAACCCGCTCCCAATATTTCTCGCTGATGTACACGCATCCATCTTGTTTTAGTAACGTTAACCTATAACCAAACATGAGTCGTTGAAAGAGCGTCTATAGACTTACCAACATGGTCAAATATAGCAGAGAAATTATTGGTAAACCCGCCCTCTACCGTTTTAGAAATGGGAGGACACTGGAAAATGTAGTCTTTAATAAACAACATGACTGTAGAGTCACAACGTTATGAGCTGTTCGTAGCCTATGTAACCCTCACCCGTTGAAACTAGTTTGAAAACCTGTACTTCATAGTCAGGCTGATCAGAACTGGCCCGGCTATATGCAATAACACCAACACACAAACCGCAGCTGTAAATTTATGATCTTTGCCAATGTTCTTCAAATATAAAGTTTCAGAATGACATGTAATAAGATACAGGCGTAGATTCAGCTTTTTGCATTCACAAAAATATTTTCTGTTACGTCACTGCAACTTTATGAATACTGCAGCTTTGGCTGATGATCTGCGAAAGAATATTGGCTGTTAGTCTGGCTTATTTGTTGTTAACCTATATATCTATAAAGAATCCACCCCTACTATTTCTCGCTGATGTACACACACCAACCCATCTATCCGTCCATCCATCCATCCATCCATCTTTGCATTCATTCATACACACACACATGCACACACACACACGCACACAAACACACTCACGCACATATTATATATATATATATATATATATATATATATACATACACGCACACACATACATTCGTACATTCAGAGTTATATATATGCGCGAGTGTGCATCTCGATAGTTAGTTTTTTATTGATCTCCAGCGTTTATATTTTTCCATCTAATGCTTCTGTTCAAATTCGAATACTCACATCCGTTCGTCCAAATCAATTACATATTTATCATCCATAGACTAATATTTGAGCTGCCTTCATTCTTTCTTAAGTTCATTCTTTTTTTTTTTTTAGTATTTTCGCTTCGTGCTTTTTAATCCCTACCCATCTGTATTTGGTCGAATCCAGCCTCATATCACTTGTTCTATTAGAAGATATAACTAATTTCATGTTGAACCCTTCAATGTTACCGGAGAAAGAACCTATCTCACAGCAGTATAAAGGTAAATCAAAGCACTCGTGCTTTATTTAGCCATCTCAGAGGAATGAGAGCAATGCAGACCTCGGTGGAATTTGCACTCAGGGATTAGGAATAAATTCCGAGTAACATTCTATCCCATCAGTTCCCCGTTGTTAAGAAGTCTATGAACACCATTTATCTATATAGATTTGAAATTTTGGCACAAGGCCAGCATTTCGGGGGAGGGGATAAGTCGATTACATAGACACCAGTATAGAATTGGTAATTTGATTATCAACCCTTAAAGGATGAGAGGCAAATTCGAACTCGGTGTTACATGAACTCAGAACGCACACACGCCCAAAATGCTTGGCAGCATTTTGCCCGGCGAGGCAAACATTCTGCCAGCTTACCGCCTTACCAGCTCTCTATACTAGTTACAAATTCTGGCACAAGGCCAACAACGTCGGGGGAAGTGGTGAGTCGATTAACTCGACCCTAGTGCTTAGCTGGTGCTTATTTTATCGACCCCGAAATGATGAAAGGCGAAATCGACCTCGGCGGAATTTGAACTTCGATCGTGTAAACGGACGAAATGTCGCTAAGCATTTTGCCCCATTTGCTAACGATTTTACCGGTTTGCCGCCTGGCAATTTTTTTCTATATTAACTCTACAAATTGTCATCTTGTTCTAATATGGATTCTTCTCTTTTAGGACATTGAATAGCAGAAAGGGTTCAGTGTCCAACTAAATTCATCATATGAAGGTTTGAGGTGACGAGCTGGCAGACGTGTTAGCACGCCGGGTGAAATGCTTAACGGTATTTCGTTTGTCTTTACGTTCTGAGTTCAAACTCTGCCGAGGTCGACTTTGCCTTTCATCCTACCGTGGTCGATAAATGAAGTACCAGTTGATCTAATCGACTGGTTCTAATCGACCAGTTGATCTAATCGACTGGCCCCCTCCCCAGAAATTTCGGGCCTTGTGTCTAGAGTAGAAAAGATTATTTTAGTGGTTATTAAATTTTACTTACATCTTAATTATATTGTCAGTCAACAGATATTGACCTTTTAACTGCATCGAAGACATCTCAATCATTCAGCTGGACAACATACTTTCTTAGAAATCTCGGATGGTTAATCATTATTTGTCATTCTACGTAATTAAAACCCGGTTCATTTAGACACAAATAAATTTTCTCAAATCCGGCGTCAAATTAAATTTGTCGTGTGATTAAGAGTGTTTACGTTTGATACAATGTTTGGTTATATTTTCTTCTTTACAGAATATTTCCTTTTTTATCTTTAATTCAATTAGCTGAGATCAATAAACATCCTTATCAGTGCATTTTCTCTCTTTCAATTCTCTACAAACTCTAACAAATGACTTTTATTAATCGCTATTCGCATAAATATTGTTTTCATAAAATCTCTTTTGAAGCTAATTCTTAGTAGCGGGGTTCCAACATTCTTTTGAGTATCTCCGTTGAAATTAAATTATTCCCGCTTAAATTAATACAACGCGCCACGGTGCACAAGCATGAAAATTAATTTCTCATAATATTTTCTGCAATAGTTTTAAATACTAGCTTAAGAATACTAGCGATATCATGTGGAGCTCTGATCCTATTTTTACTCAAACTAATATAACAACATTCCTCAAATACTCATGCTCATTAGTTTATACTTTAATCAGAATCAATGTTTTATCGACTACGATTTGAACTTAAAAACTATTAGGAGCGGAAAACATTTAGTACGACGTCTTGGCGTTTCCGAAAATCTTGTAATCCTAACAAACAACAAGATAGTCATGACGATAACAATACATGAAAGGTTAAAAATAATTGCAGCAAAAACAATGATTTCTCAACAGAACTTCAAACGAATCACACGAATTGCTACATCTAACATCTAAATCTATCTCCAATGATAACATGGTGCCTTAAAAAAGAAGTATATATTGAATTTATATTTTTAGATACGCGGAGAAAGATATAAAGATGAAATTTTGCAAATGCAATGTCAAATCATCATTTTAAAGGCTCTCATAGGCGGTGTATGTGCAGAATTGTCAGTGCCTCAGTATTTCTTGTGACGTTCAAAATCCACCCGCTTTTGTCATCATTTCGGTTTCGATAAAATGAATTACAAATCCAGAAATGGGGCTCATGGCATCGACTATTTCGTTTTCTTCAAACTTGTTTTACTTTTACCTAAATCAGAAATCATTTTCATATCTATCTTGATCTGTTCAACGTCATCTATTCAGATGTGTTAAGGGGAGAATTTTAAAAATAAACATAGGCGCAGGAGTGGCTGTGTGGAAAGTAGCTTGCTTACCAACCACATGGTTTTTGGGTTCATTCCCACTGCGTGGCACCTTGGGCAAGTGTCTTCTACTATAACCTCGGGCCCACCAAAGCCTTGTGAGTGGATTTGGTAGACGGAAACTGAAAGAAGCCCGTCGTATATATGTATATATGTGTGTATGTGTGTGTATATGTTTGTGCGTCTGTTTGTCCCCCAGCATCGCTTGACAACCGACGGTGGTGTGTTTGCGTCCCTTTAACTTAGCGGTTCGGCAAAAGAGACCGATAGAATAAGTACTAGGCTTACAAAGAATAAGTCCTGGGGTCGATTTGCTCGACTAAAGGCGGTGCTCCAGCATGGCTGCATTAAAATGACTGAAATAAGTAAAAGAGTATATATATATATATATATATATATATATATATATATATATACACACACACGATCGGTTTCTTTCAGTTTCCACCTACCAAAACAAACCCACACAAGCCTTTGGTCGACCCGTGGCAATGCAAATGACAACTGCCTAAGGTGCTATGCAGTGTGACTGAACCCAGAACCATGTGTTTGGGAAGGAAACTTCTTGCCACACAGCTACTCATGCACCTATATATAAAAAGAAAAATCGTTATATATTTTTTATCACGGTTCGGTTCAGCTCTAGTTGACGTATAGATAAAGAAAGAACAGCGTCAGCGGAGTCTCTGATATTATTAGGATTCCGTACCACTTGCTTAGTAAGCAAGAATTTTTTTTTAAATCCCAGAACCACACAAAAAAGAATGAAGTTGTAAAATTTTATCGCTGATACATGTGTGTGTTAAAACAAATATGCTTCATCGCACATGTAAAAGTTATATACTATCGTTTCGTTTTCCTTGGCTTCCAGTATCAGTTGAATCACATTAGCTTTGATCTTCGAGTCATCACCGCAGTCTATAAAACGTATGGTCGTAGATTTCCAATACAACTTCAATGGACGTTTTTTTTTACCTTTATCAAAAATGTTTGATCTTATCGTACAATCAGGAAATCAGTTGTATTTATAATTATTGGAAATTTAGAAGAAAATGCCAAAATACACTATGTATATGCAAACATACATACATACACTGTGTGTGTGTGTGTGTGTGTGTGTATATATATATTTTTTATATACATACATATATATATATATATATATAAATATATATATATA
>NC_068992.1:15946429-15952182 GCF_001194135.2 Octopus bimaculoides
ATATATATATATATATATATACATATACATATGTACATACATATACAACCACACAGAGGGGCATAGATACATATATCTTTGTATACATAACTGATATATCTAGGGACATTCTGACAGCAAATTAAAAAGCATTTTCTAATGATCCGTAGATATTATAAACTCTTGAAGATTAGCAACTCATGTTCAGGTAATATCGTTTCAAATGATGCACGTTACAAGCACAAGCACGCACCTATACTGTCCCAGCAAACTAACTTGTAATTATTAAAGTAATATCAGCTGCCTACTAAGAAGAGATATCATCTATATTCACTCGAAACTAGATCAGGCTGGTGCTTCCTCCATTTCAGTTGCTGTCAACTTAGAATTAGGTTCACGTATATTTTATTTAGGTAAATATTTATCGGACGTTAAAGGAAGAGTAATTAGAACTTTGTGTAGAGTTTATATTTATACTCAAGCTCTTGGTGATTCCCTCGTTCGTAAGTAAATGTTTTACACATGTGAATTGTATATGTCAACATTCAAATATGTCACAGGAATGGATGTATAACTGAAAACTATTGGCAAAGGCGATCCCGATTGGATTTTATTCGGATTTTGTCGGTACAAGTTTTAAAATAACAGAAAGACGGGGTGAAAAGCAAACAAACAGGGTGTATTAGGTTGATGCTCAGGAATATTGAAGAAATTTGTTAACTTTTCATGCTTGCCCTCTTCTACGAAAAAGATAGAAGAGAGAGAAAAATAAAGAGAAAAGAACACGCGTGTCTCAATTAGACGGTTACCCAATGTTGAAATGTCGATTTGATTTGTGGGTGGCAAGGGAGACAACAGTAAACTATCGTATGTTGTGTGTGTGTGTGTATGTGCGTGCACGCGCGTGCATGTATGTATATTTAGGCGGATCAGAATTCACAAAATTTAAAATACTAAATATTGTCGAATTGTCATCTCTACTGAACTTTGCTTATAGGTGGAATTATCAGCATACTGAACTGTACATGCCAAGCGTTACCTGTTTGTTGTTATAACATCTACTACGCTCTAAAATAAAAACATTTGCCATATCGCAGTCATTACATAGAACTTCTGTTGAAGTATCAACTTTTGAGTATCGATCTTCGTAATGAATAATAAGATGCATATGTTCGCTAGATCCAGTGGATGGGTTATCGAACATTTGTTGCATTCTGCTATTGTTTATGCGATGCATAAGCTGCTCTAAACTAGCATAGTGTAGGATAACTTCACGGTGTCTCGGTTAAAAATAGCATCATACCGATTAAATTTACGAAAACATTTGTCTAAAGCAGCAAAATATTTTCCAGCGATCTTGCTTGAAACATGTGAACCGAAAATCGGGTTGAATCAGAGGACATCCTGATCCCTATATCTGACCGAATGTTTTGTACAGGATTGGAACCATTTACAGTGTTACGAGCAGTTAGATTGTTATGTTGCTTGTGTCTATGAGTTTTCGTTGGTAGTTCTTTGACATGACCAATTCTTCCTGGCCTGTATTCTCCATCTGAGTGAGTTCTCAAACCTTGACGTTGTGATGGTGTACAATGACTATTACAATTGGAGGAATAACCTCTCCCACTCCCCTCTCTCTCTGCGTCTTTACACACACACACACACACACACACACATATATATATAGAGATAGATAGATAGATGTATGATATATGTGTGTATATATGTATGTAAACAATGATAACCATATGAATATGTACGTATTTGCATAAACGTATACATATACTATATGCTCACACATGCACATTCACACTAAAGCACCCACATATATGTAGAGACACTCATATATCTAGCATTCCGTCTCTCTTTCCCCCTTTCTTTCTTTGTATATAAGCTGCACACTCTTATAAAAAAATACACTAATGTGTGTGTGAGCGTGCGTGTGTGTATATGTGTGAATGGGTGGATGGTTTGTGTGTGTGTGTGTGTGTGTGTGTATTCCATCGAAAAAGTTTTCCGTGAAAACCTATCCAAACATTTATACCAATTAGTTTCCTTTTTGTGGGATTACATTATATTTTATCATTCTATATCTGATGTTTTGATAAGTATCTTTTCTGGGTTTTTTTTATGTATTTGCCAGACGAAATGTCTAGTTTAACGTATTTACATTCTGGGTACTTCTCTCGGTAAACATCAACCAGTCAGTGAATGAGGTTGAAGTTGTGTACATAATCGTTTGTTATGCATTGAAAATACTCATCACTAACCTTTGTTTTATTTAATAATGCTTTAGATTCTAAATTTACCACAACGTCTATATATATATATATATATATATATATATATATATACACACACACACACACACACACACACACACACACATACACACATATATATATATATATATATACATGCACAGGCACACAGACACACATATACATGTGAATGTATATATCTGTTTGTATATGTATACATATATATATATACATACGTACACACACATATACATATGTATGTATACATATACACATACCTATATAATACTTATATATATATATATATATGTTGTCGTTCAATGCTAGAAACTGATGAAGGGTCATTCTTTATGCTACTTGTCCTGTTTTTCATTTGTTTCCATCGTCGTTTGCGTATCAACTCATTTGTTTTCGTATTTCATGTTGTTTAAGGTTTGTGACGTCCTGTAACCATATATGCATATATGTATATGTATATATGTACATATATCTATCTATCTATCTATCTATCTATCTATCTATCTATCTATCTATCTATATATATATATATGCATAAATATATTATATATATATATATGGTGCTCCAGCATGGCCGCAGTCAAAGGACTGAAACAAATAAAAGAGTAAAAGAGTAATATATATGTATGTATATATGTGTGTATGTATATATATATGTATATTTATATATTGTCTTGCTTGTTTGAAGAGAGGCAACCAATTAAATCGATTCTTCAGCTAAAATGATATATACTTCATACGTGGGCCAAGTATAAAAGGAAATTTTCGATTCTAGGCTGGGTTATTATGATAAAAACAGGATGTCGTATGCGTAATCATTGTAATACTAAAGTAATACCGATTAATACTAATGGAATACCAATATAATATCAATTCTCCGTTGGATGCTTCCATCAGAGTCTTACAATTATTCGTGTAGGCTCTTCGTTCTGAGGAAGAGCAAAATGGTTTCTAGCTGGGTTTTTTTAATATAAAAAGGAAAAAAAATGGAATAGGCGAGACTTGAGTTTTAGTCTTCTGATTTCTCACCGTTAATTCTCTATGTAGTTTTGGTAGCGGAGTCTCAGCTGTCAGATGCGCTCGGTTAGGGACTTCTATCTGAGTCCTTAGAGCTTCTCTCTTTCTTTCTATTTTTCTCTGTATCACTCAAAAGTCATGTCCGTTGCTTTTTCTCTCCTAATTTAGATATTGTAACATCATACTTAATAAGAAAAGATTATTTTTATTCATTTCTTCGTTTTGTCCGTCTCCGTTGACATAGGACGCATTGTAAGATATATGGATACAACACTCCAGCAAAGTAACAACATCGAAATCCAGAATAGAGAAAAGGGCCCTAAATGAACCTGGTAAATTAGAAGTTCTGATGGATTTTGAAATCCAGCTAGAAAGAATATTTGAACACTGTTGACCGTTTACGCTTAAACAAAAGAAGAAAAAAAAGAGCGAATGCCTCAAAATAGATATCGCATTTCATTCAGACAGAAATACTTGCATTCATGGAAGTAGAAATAATTTCGGAATACGCAAATTTGAAAGTAGAGATATCAAGAATATAGGGATACTCACTACCAGCAAAGGTAAAAGTTATACCAATTGGCATCGGTTCATTAGGTCCTATCCCTGTGCTAAAACAATCACATCACATGGAACGATTGGATAGCGACTACTTCAAAAATCCTTATTGGAATTGCACATATTCTTAGAAAGTTGTTCTCTGTCAAAGGCATTTTCTTCAGACTGGAAAGTTAAAATAATGAATGAAAAATGAATCACAAAATCCAGTATTTGATATTTATGCTTTTAAACAAGGCGGCCAGCTGACAGAACCGACTTTACGTTCTGAGTTCAAATGCCACTGGGGTCGACTTTACCTTTCATTCTTTCGGGGTCGATAAAATAAGTACCAGCTGAGGAGTGTGGTCTAGGTAATGAAATAGCCTCCACACTGAAGTAGCTGTCCTTGAGTTACAATTTGAAACTAATATCTATGCTGTACAATGTAAAACATTGATAATAACCATGAGAATGGTTTCAAGAATATTGATGTGAGACACTCTTGGCGAAGATAAGATGAAATTGTACGTAGACTATTATCATGAGAACCAGTACAGGCTAAATGAAGAAGAGTCAAAGAAGTCGACCTTGTCAATCGTTTGTGCAGCATCTGTCGAAGGATATAAACGTTGCGCTGTAGAAATAATGAGAGAAGTAAAAGTGGCGAAGGTTTGTCAATGGGAACCGAGTGCTTTCGGTATGGTAAAGGCGCTGAAGTCAGAAATCAGAATGTTATTGATTCTAGATTTCCTCAACAGCAGTTTGGTCTGTCATTCTATTTGAATAGTTTTTCCAGTTTATTAGGTTACTATTTATATACCTGGCGAGACATTAGTTAAATATTAGTTTAATGTCAAATGATGCCTGCTTACAGGAGACCTAGTAATTAATTATTTGTTGTTGTTGTTGTTTAAGGAAGAAAAATCTTCATTTTACACTGCATTCCAAGCTCACCGAAATGTAAATGAAATACTCTTATAATTCATTAGTATTTAACTAAGAAAAAGAGAATAAAAAAAAAACCTCCTACTGCGACGCAACTAAAAGAAGAATAATACAAAACATTACTAGAGCCGTCTATCAACTGCCAAAATTCTACGTTGTAATTCAATACATAACTTAATAAACACTTTAAAACTTTTCTTCCTAATGACTGACACAACCACAGGAAGAAAAGAAGAAAGAAAACAAGACAAACAGAAAAGAAAGAGCACGTTCGAATAGACAATGTAACACTAACTGTCAAATTACGAAAGAATGAAAAATACGTGAGTGAAAAGTATTGGGATCAAATATACAAAAGATAGTTCTTTAAACTAATAAATGAAATAACTGGAGCAAAATAAGAAATATTCAATAAAATATGGCGAGAAAGGAAGAACAATGCAAAACAGCACTTAGCAGGAAAAATATTTAAATATGGGTTTGAATTCATTATCTGGTTATTGTTATATTTGTGACTATTGTATTTGTTTCAGATATTTCCTTTTCCTTTTGATAACAAATTCCGTGTCTTCAGATATAATTGAATTGTCAATGGATGTTGAACAAATACTTAGAACAAAGTCGTATGGAATGGTTGTCACTTGGAGGAAAACGGTGAATAATGAAATTACTTTTCATTAAATATTAAGCAGAAGCATACATTGACTAATACTCATGTACACACGCGTATACGTGCATACGTATGCACACACAATTTTATGACGCGCATTCGTACATACAAATACAAACATATATAGTTATTATAAAAATATATACACATACATTTATGTATATGTATGTGTATATATTTATGTATTTATATATATATCTATAAATACACATACATATATATGTATATATATATATGTGTGTGTATGTGTGTGTGTGTGTATATGTGTATGAGGTATATCTGTGTATACATAATATATATATATATATATATATATATATATA
>NC_068992.1:15952575-15957602 GCF_001194135.2 Octopus bimaculoides
GAGACAGAGACAGGCAGAAGCAAGGAAAATGTCCCTTGTATTTGAATACTATGCAAATATTCTTTTAAAAAACTTTTCTTTTAATTTTTTCCAAAATTTAATTGTTTTGTATACTTACAGTTGACAAAGTCTTAATGACTGAAATCGGTACTGAAATGTTTTTTATAAAATTATTTTACCATTTTCTACCTTGACTTTTTTTCCATACACACACACACACACACACACACACACATATATATATATATAACTGTAAGATAATATATCATAATATTTATTTTCCGATTTGAAACGACAAATATACATACATTTATCTGTGTTTGTGTAAATGCAAACATATTAACAAAACATTTCATGTTTCGACAGCAAAAATTGCTTCTTATAGTGAAACAACCTCCTTAATATCTCCTTTTAGTAATGAAACTAAAGCTTTTCTTACATGCATAGCAAAAGGCTATATCATATTTATCTCCCATCAGAATTTTTTAAATACATACACATATAGATACCCTTAAAAGCCCCTTGTTATCTTTCTTTCCAAATATATCTGGTGAGAAGAGAATGGGAGTATAAAAAAATTATGAAATCAATTCTGCAATATTGAATATATGTTTCCCTACATTAATCCCACCTGCGGTTTCTACCTGAGAGCAGCATAACATTTTACTTAAACCTTTTGCGATTTTACACAACAGTTTAAAGCCAGGCTATGTTTCTTTACATTTTGTTTCGTGTAGTTGCGTAATTTTCAAGAAACCTATACCTGCGATCAAATGCCGTTGTTTAAAACGTTATTTTACGAACGTTTTACCTATTGCCACACTACGTCACCGATAAAAGGGTTTGAATAACAGGTGGCGGGAAATCAGTAATTCGAAAAGCATGATTCTTCCGCATAATTTAAATGATCAAAAGATATATATGCACACACACATATATATATATATAATTAAAATAATGCAAACCGTAACTTGGAAGTCACTATCAAACTTTTCCTGATATATATATATATAAATATAAGAGAACATTATTATTCTTAAAAATAATAACGTTAGTAACCGCGATCATAAGAGCCGTATAGGCAAAATTAATAGTTATATATAAGATATATAAATATATTTATATATTCTAGGCTACTACATAAGCGCCTACTTCGTTAAAAATAGAAGTCAAAATACTTCTAAGCCACAGAAGAATCATTAAATAAATAGGCTTGATCGGAAAAAATTGTCGTGAATAAGAATAGTGGATGCAAAAGGAATGCCAATTTATATGATATCATGAATTCGAATTTAGCGCCAATGGCAATGTATCTTCTCATTTTGTAAAAAGAAAAGCAGCAAAACAAAGGATATATCTTCATTTTCATACAAGAGCAAAAATAAAATAACAGATGCAAAAAAGAAACGAACACACAATACGGCGAGAAGATTATTAAAGATAACTGCTAACGGATATGGATGTATAAACGCCCTCGCACAAGCCGCATGGCACATGTACTCTCGCTCATAGAAGCATCTGCGAAGACGTAAGTTTAGGCAAACGTGTGGTTTGGTGCACACAGGTTCACATAGCTACTTGGTATTTATAGGAATGGGAAGGTTAAAGCTAAACTCGCTTCATCCTTATCTTTAAGTAAATTATGCTAACAGTTACTCAAATTCATCCCCATTGCATTGTGCAAAATTACATTTATATGTATGTAGGCATACATATATTTGTATATGGATACAAATGTTCAATGCATTTACACGCATACATGTATACAGTCACACGTATACAGATAGCTTCCTTCAGAACGAATACATTTATCTATCTATCTATCTATCTATCTATCTATCTATCTATCTATCTATCTATCTATCTATGTGTTTGTGTATGTGTGTGTGCCAGCGCGCGTGTGTGTGCCAGCGCGCGTGTCTGTGCGTGTTTGTGTGTGCGAGTGTGAGTGAATGTGTGTTTGTGTATATGTGTGAGTGTGTGCGCGCGCGTGTTTCTGTGTTTGTATAATATTTACTTTTCAGACATAAGTTAGAAAGTACATCATCCGTTCATTTCTACATTGTTTTCTTATAAGCCATATACTATTTATTTTACTTCGTCTGTAAGTGTATTTCGAATATGTCAATCAATCGAGGATATTTTCCCGATTCTTTGACTTATAACCTTGTCGAACTGTTCAGCATAATTACCAGTATTTTTGCTCAGATAGTCTATCCTTTTAGAATATTGAATTTTTCTGCCTGACTTCTTCAAGTTTTAAAACTCACTACAAATTTTAAAATATTAGGCAAATTCTCAAAAATTAGCATCTCATGTATATGTGTGTGTATGTGTATGTGTGTGTGTGGTGTGTGTGTTTGTGTATGTGTGTGCGTGTGTGTATATATATATATATATGTATATATACAAATACATACATGCATAGACACACACCACATAATATACATAACTGAATGTATGTGTGTATATGTATGTACATACACATATATATATATATGTGCGTGTGTAGATAGATGGATAGATAGCTAGATAGATAGATAGATAGATAGATAGATATTTAGGCTCCGCTATCCATATAAAAGAAAACTAATGCATCTGTTCTTAAGGTTGATGTCAAATTATTAATGTAAAGTGTGAATTTATTATTAATAATGCCAGGTTCAAGAAGAGGTTAAAATTTATACTCATACCTTTATATAAAATTATCAGTCTCTTCCACTTTATGGAAATGCGCAGCATTAATATACATGCCTGCATACAAACACACACATACGGGGTGCGATGGATAAACTGTCGTGGATAGAAATGATGTGTGGACCCTATTAGGTAAAGATTGAGTTTCCTTCACGTATGTTGTTGTAACATTTTCCAGCTACACATTGATATGAGGGAATGATACCACTCAAATTGTATTTCGCTGTAATCGATCTTACTTGCACGCATACGTATATATACATTTACATGCGTAGGTAGGCATCATTTAATGCACACATGATTTAATTTAAACGTGAGTTACTATAAGATTCATGCTCGGATAGTACCGTAATCAGCTGAGCTTATATAGCGTTTCGTGATCTATCCGAGCCAACGAATGACGTAATAGTACACTAGATTCGTGTATGTACTTATGTGTGTGTGTGTGTGTTTGGGGGAGGGGTGTTGATGGGTGCTTTGGTATAAGATAATACTGGGATATCACGGGTAGAAGGGATCTAACTATAGATTTTCTCGTCAGAAACAACTAAGAATTAATCAGCACAAGAACAGAGTAATTTTAGATAGACTTCCTATGTTCTTAATTGATAAAATATAATCAATTTTTTTTTCTGTAGTAATATAAACGATGTTTATTTTAACTTTTCCAATCGATTGAAAGAACAGCAATAATATATTTATGAGTTGATGCTAATCCCATTAACCATTTCTTTTGAATCAATATTATCAATCTTCAACGACTTCAGACGTATGTCCTACTATTGTTATTATTTCAGTTTCATTTTGATACTAACATAATGGAAATATGAATATAATTTGGGATCTGCTGTTTACTGTTTACATGTATGTGTGCTTTTCTACGAACGATTTCTAATATCAATGTTGCCCTTTTCTGTGAAAATTCTTCAGTCTTATAAATATTTTTTTCTCACAGATAAAATTCAATGACTGAAACATCTAATAATTTATGTAGAATCATTAATATCACATGGAATATTATTTTAAAGGAAAATATATTGCAATCAAAATAAATGATTAAAAAAAGAAAGGATAATATACATTTTATATCTAATATGATAGTATTTACAATTTCCTTTTGCCTCACTCTTTTGAATATTCTCTTTATATTTCTTGCAGTCGCAGAAGATGGTTTTTTAAAAAACTTTCTTTGATATTTTAACGCAGAATGTTTTATCGTCATTTTACTTGGCGAGGTAATTTTATTTTTAACCGAGAAAGTGATTTAGAAATTGAAGATTGAAAGCAAAAAATGTGAGCAAATAAATATAAAGTAACATAAATAATTTATAGAAATTTTTGTTGAGGAAGAACAAGGCGTTAATAAAAGTAATGAATTGAAAAACGTATTAAAGAATCTCTAAAAGAAGGGAAAAAAGATCAGATAAACCAGTATAGCTAAAGAAATGTATTTCAATGAATTCTTTTCTATAGCGGAGTGGCGATTGTGCTTAAACAAGTCTGTTATCCGATTTCGCATGCTTGGGAAAGACTTAAAATATCACTGCATTTTAATCTCAAAATTAGGACAATTGCTCATGCACAAACACAAAGAAATGTATTAAAATTAGTGAACGTGCAAAGAAGCAGGTATTAAACTTATCCCTTGTCGTAGTTTTAAGCTTCGAGTAATATTAATAGAGGCACAATGCCACGCATTTTGGAGCGTTATATAATAGGTTTAATCCAATGCAGTATTAGTCTATTGTTGAGCACCAAATTTTATTGACCTGGCAGGATGAAGGGCAAACTTACGTCGGTTAGGTTTGGATTCATAATATAAGTAGCATCGGTTCAAATGAAAAATATGTGCCTGACCTTCGCAGTTTCTCTAAGAACAGTGAAATTGATGCCATTAATGTTCGGGTTAAGCTGTCAGAATTTGTCATCTGCCAGAAATAGTTGAGCAGGGAAGAGATTCTGATGAGGAGGGAGGACGTGGTCGTTTGTGTGGGACATTTTTGGGTGATCAGATGAGGGGAGATAAGTGAGTGGGATTTGTGTGGGTAGAGGTGCCGTGATAACTGCAAGATCCGAGGAACAGCAGTCATTATAGCTGCAGTCGAAAAGGCAGAAAGACAGAAAAGTGAAAAGGTAATCACTTTTTAAAGTTGTTTTTACAGATTTTTTCTATAGAATTTACAGCCAGCACTGAGAGTTACGACATTTCATCTAAGAATACGTCTAAGTAAAGTATGTATTATGTAAGGATGGATGCAGGTTCGCATGCGTGTCTCTGTGTCTTACTGAGCGTTTATATACATATACTCACACAGTCATATATATATAGA
>NC_068992.1:15958198-15960235 GCF_001194135.2 Octopus bimaculoides
ATATATATATATATATATATATATAAGAAATAATTAAGAGTCAGTTGAATTAAGTTCTTATGTTGAAGCACCAAAGCAGCCCGGTATTATCTGCGAAGCTTGAAATAAAGTGAATAATATGAAAATAAGCAACAAACTATCAAATCATATATACAAAAACACCTGTAATATTACAACTTACAAAATTTCTTCGGTCTGAATAGCTTTAACTGCCCTCACTACTTCCGTACCTATAACCCCCTCTTTTAGGATTACTTTTATCTCTTCCTTGCCTCTAATTTTAATCTCCCGTCTCTTTATATGCAGGTTATATATATTTCTTATTATTTTCTATAAATTCATATTATTTTGTTTTCTTATTTTGATAATCTTATTAATCTCTTATCTTTTATAAATTGTTATTGTTTTTTGTTCTTAAATTGATATTTTCAGATATTTAAGACTATGCGAGATATTTATACTATATCCATATAAGCGTACAAATATTTGTGTGTGTATATATGCATATGTGCACATATAAACGTGTGTGTATCTGTATGCATTTTTACACTTTTCTGATTCATGGCTTTTTCCATATGTAAATGCCTTGAGCAGTCTTTATAGAAATCACCTAATAATTAATTCATTAAGTACATGAATGGATATTAAACTGATTCTATGTAATCTTCCTTTTTAATGTTTATATTTGATATATACACACCTTTTAATATTTTGGTTATGTTATCATTTTTGAAATTCTTGAATTTTATTTTTATACAATATTACAATATTATTTATAAACATTCCCCCATAGTGCCCCTAAATGAAATTTCCTCGGTATTAACATCTTAGGTTTCTTAGTGTCTTGCTCCTTTAACTGGTAATTAACATCATGATTTAAAGTCTACCCCTACCTTGCCTCTTTTTATAGACAGTTACTTATATCCAACAGACTACTCCAAATGTCTTATTTCCTTCCCCGTGTCTATTCAAATAGACACAGTCTTCAGTCTCAGATTTAGTAGTTGATATAGAGATAAATGAATAACAAAGGAATTTCAACCCTTACAACCCTATAACTCCATTATGCTCCACGCGATTCTTAGAAGTTGAAGTCTATTCTTAGCTATAATAGCGACAACATGAATTTCTTCCCTATTAATCTGTTAAAAGATTTAAGAAAAATTATATTATTGTTAAAATTACATTCATTTATTTATGCAGCTGAAGATAGCACATCATTTAAATTGATGCAACGATTGCATTGTTTAATTAAATGGAGTCGCTTGAAACGGTCGTACTGCATTACTACTTGATATTGATATTCTGTTGCTTATTTTGATATATATATATATATATATATATATATATATATATATATACACGCATACATATATATTGTCGATGGCCGGATAACTGAAAGGATGTTGGCGTGGGCTCCCATCTCGGCATCCAAAACTCGGAGCTTTATCATGGCTACCGAATAAGTGTCACATATTTTTACAGATAAATTCCTCTATTTACATAATATCGAGGTCTCTTTCTTTCTTTTGTTGTCCTTTCTATCAGTAATATATATATAAAGAATATGAGGGGTTTAGTTCACTGGTGATCTAAATGAATGAATACGCTGAGTAATTGCTATAGTTGGACTCCCGTTAGGTTCCAAGTTCCCAATGTTCCCAGCTGAGGCTGGATCAAGGGACACGTATTAGGGTTCCGTTATAGCAGGTACATATTATATAAAAGGAAAAATCAAAAACCAAGCCAGGACGAATATTTCAAGTCAGTTAGGATAATTTAATTAGGGGAAGGTGAATTTCATACCTTGTTTCTGATGGCGAAGTGCCCAGTACGGGGACAAGCTGGCCTACCACTTGAGTTATCCCAGAGACGGCTGTAAGATTTCAAATTCACCTTACCCTAATTAAATTGTTCTGAAGGACTTGAGATACTCTTTCCGCCTTGGTTTTTGCTTTTTCCTCTAATATAATATACTATAACACACACACACACGCACACACACACACGCACACACACACACACACACACACACAC
>NC_068992.1:15960304-15969546 GCF_001194135.2 Octopus bimaculoides
CATATATAATGATTTTTCATATAAGCTTCACGCAACTGCTTACCGTTGAGTGAGATAAGATTGATATTTAATATTAGGAGAACAACTGCTTCTTGAAATGTTATTTTCGAAGGAAAACAACGATGGTTAAAACATAAATAACTAAAATTTCATACCAGGAATAGAACGCAAGAAAAGGTTTGTTCAAGTGAGGAACAATATTTATTCCTTAAAAGACGACTGGTTATTATGTAGGCGATATCTTTTGGGAGACACGAAGATCTTAAATTGAATTTCATGCATAGATATTATTTGGAAAGTATCAGCAATAAGAATTTCATTTGGAAATGGGCATTTTTCCTATAGTTTCACACAGTTAATCACCGGTGCAGGTCACGTTACATGCGATACGAGATAAATGAGGATTTATGAAGGACATTTTTATGTATCTAGTCTCTCAATGGGGTTGAATATTTAAGGTTCCCAGTGAAAATGTGATTCAAATGACATGAAGTAGCTGTTTCATGTCGCCAAATGCATGTCAATAAATAGCTATTTTCTCTTGTAATGGAAACTTTCTTATTTGTGTCTTTGTTTTGAGATAACCCATATCCGAATTATTTATGTCCGGAAAATGGATATGAGAGGATGCACAATGCAATACAGAATTGGCATAGAAGAATCTGGAATGAAAGTCAAGCAAATTATAAATGCTTGATAGGAAGAACACAATACATAGCGGATGCTTTCTGTATTCACAATTTAAAGAAAAATAATTATAGAACCTATGTATCATGCACAAACAAATAGAATAATGCTATGAAATATTTCGAAGCAAACAAAGGCAGGATCTTTAGAATAACAAACCAGCGAAACATAAAAAACACTCCACAAAGACGATAATGAAATGCTGAAAAACGAAGGGAATTGAAATTGAATGAGAAGTTCTGAAACATTAAATGAAAACAATTTGAAAATAGAATTATCGATGTCCCCTAATAGATGCCAACAATTTCGCACCAGAACAGGAATTGAATGGTAGAATGAAATATGAAAAATATCACGTGAAAATAGTAGCACTATAGATTTTGATTCTCGAATTCGATGACACGAGAAACCAAAGTCCGGACGCTTGGTTTCCATGGAGTATAAGTGGCAGCGATCCCAATATCCACCCACCCCAGTGAACCAAACATCGGTTGCTGGCATAGTGCAAGATCAGAAATTTTGAGGGGAGGGTGTACATCAGTTACATTCATCCCACCACTTAGCTGGTACCTTATTCTGTCACTCCGGATGGATGAAAGGCGACATTGATCTTGCTGGCATTTGGACTCGGAATGTAAAGATCCGGAAGTAATACAGCTAAGCATTTTGTTCGGCGCACTAACGGTTCTGCTAACTCACCACATTTAGCACTACGTTACTCTCAGACAAATACAGGGTTTCTTAAAATGATGGGATGTATTTTGTCTTCGCATAACAGGGAAAGCAGGCGGTAGTTATCTCAGCGATATGATATTCAGACTTTAAACTTTGTTATGAAATCCTATACCTTGGTAACCTAGCATACCATTTTCGAAATGGCTTGCTCTAGTCCTTGTTACTTTCGGGTAAAGTGTGTCCAATCATTATATGAGACCGACTATATATATCGCTTATTTCTATGAAATCAGTATCATCATCATAAGAGAGATAAACCATGCGCAGTTATTGATAACGGCCTTTAGTCAAAATGTTCTCTTTTACTGTAGGCACAAGGTCCGAAATTTTGGGGAGGTTTCCAGTCGATTAGATCGACCCCAGTACGCAATTGGTACCCCGAAATGATGAGAGGCAAAGTCGACTTCGGCGGAATTTGAACTCAGTACGTAAAGACAGACGAAATGCCGCGAAGTATTTCGCCCAGCGTGCTAACGTTTCTTATTTCCTTACTGCCCACAAGGGGCTACACACAGAGGGGACAAACAAGTAGAGACAAACGGATTAGGTCGATTATATCGACTCCAGTGCGTAACTGGTACTTATTTAATCGACCCCCGAAAGGATGAAAGGCAAAGTCGACCTCGGCGGAATTTGAACTCAGAACGTAGCGGCAGACGAAATACCAGTAAGCATTTCGCCCGGCATGCTAACGTTTCTGCCAACTCGCCACTTCTCTAGTCAAAATATTGCTCCTACAGAAATTTAAATTTTATAAATTTTAAAATTAAAGTAAGATGTAGTGTGATGAATGTGCAGAATAAACCATGAAACATTTATGCATCCTCTACGGTTAAAAAAAAAAGAAAAGAAAAATAAAGAAAACCATACAAATATATCATATATATGCTTACATATGTCTAAGAAGCATCGAGAATATTCACAATTTCCAAGGAGAGTATTGCTAATTATAATCACCAATGATCTATTAAATTTTCTGTTGATTGTAGAAAGAAAAACATGTCAATGGCATATAAGAAGACTACAAATGAATGTGCTTAAATGGGAAGGTTCTTTCAAAATTTACAGCAGAAACATAAAAAAATAGTCGATAAATTGCATTAATCAATGATCTTGGATAGCATGAAAGAAACGATAGCATTTGCGTACAGCAACGGCCATACACGTTGCACAGAATATTTATAGCTCAAATAGTATATATGACGTTTCTTATTATCAGAAACAGCACCATATTGTATTAGGATGTCTAAAATTATATCTCACCACATATTCCAAGGGACACGGCCACGAAACGTAATTAATCTATACACGCCTGGTTATGTAGTTACATCTCTTTAAATGTTATTAACAGTGTTGTTGTTGTTGTTGGTGGTGTTGTTCATGTGGTCATGTTCTTTTAATATAAAGTTATTTGATACTTATATGGCCGTCTACTTATATTAGAAAATAACAAAGTGAAGATCCTGTTGAACATTAAAATAAACGTTATGCCATTTGTAATCAGAAAAATGATGCGGTAATGGTATCCATGACATTAACTAAGTGATTATAATTTTGAGCTGAAGCGAGCTTGAGAGCAAAGAATTTTGACATACGTGGCTATTGAATTAAGTATATTAAGGCACTTAAGCCATACGTCCATCATCCCATTTGTGAACGTTATCAATTGAATGATATTCTCTGAGAAGATTCACTGAAAATCTATAATGATAGACGTAATTAAATAACTGAAAATGTCCGTATCAGGACAATTACCCCACGAGGAAAATTACTCCCATTGGACAATTCCTCCTGACGACAACTACCCCCTAGAACAATAAGCCTTCTTTGAAACAGCCTTCCTAGAAATTCTAGCGTTTGTGGCTATCATTCCTCAAAGAAGAGCAGAGGCGTAAGAACTTGTTGCTGGCTTGACCTTAAGAAATGTATCGTGAAGAATTGCAGTGGAAGCTGATTCACTGTCTACGCTCAGGTTAACAATACCTTCACCTGTCGCTGTGTTCTAGTGATGGGGCGGAGTCGAGATGCTAGACTTACCACTCGTCACGCAAAACAGAGTTATTGATGTTCAACAAATACTTCTTTAGAATAAATGCTGCTGACACAGACTCTCCCTTGTCATTTAGCTTGCCTGTACTTAGTGAACGAAGCAGCCTTTTGTTTTTCGCTTTTATATTTCATTCTTTACCAGCATTTAACTCCCTCTATCTGTAGATTTAAAATTTATATATGAGAAATAAGAGCAACAAACTACACACCTATTCTCGTTTTTGCAAACATGAATGTACTTTGTTCCAATGTGTTACCTTGATGTGTTTCCATCCATTGTTGTTTACTTGTTCACGCGAAAGTAAGACTTACAAAGGATGGGAGTTCTGAAAGTTCCTAGAGATAAGAATATTGCAAAAGGCCTGGCTGGGGCCCCAACCTTTCCGAGTTCTTTTTCAAGGCTTAGAAAGACTTATAATTATAATTAACTGATTCTCCTGTATTTTCTTTTACCCAAAGCCAGGAACTTTTCGGCACACCCTCGTATATACAATTAACCAGTATACAGATAAAAAATTTACCCTTACAGTAGAGAGTATCATGCACGAGAGTCTGGTGATATTTGAACCCAATTTACAGGCACATATAATGAAAATATATTGTGACTTCTTGCAAAGTTTTTCTCCTTATTAACAGAGCATTAAATTAATTTAGATGATAGAGCAGCTAGCTGGCACAATCGTTAGTCAAGTACTGGGGTCGATGTAATCGACTTGCGTCCTCTCCCGAAGTTGTTGGCCTTGGACCAAAATTTGAAAGCAATATGATTATAATTGATAGTTAAACAGTATCGTTATTAATGATGACATATATGTATTGCAAATATACAAATGGGAACTTTGTTTAAGTTAATGTGAAATTGATTTTATAAATTATCCACTGTAGATATCACTATATAAGAGATCAAGAGTCTCCAAACCGTCACCCAACTGACTAGAAATGGCAACTAATGGAACCACAGCGTACCATTTGAAAAAGTAATTGGATGATATGGTTGTGGGTGCAATATGTCTAAGTAAGAGATGAGGGATCACGACAGGAACATGTGTGATCACATGCCTGCTCAATAAAATCAATAACACATCTATAGCCATAGCTTTAACAAGTTGAAGTTCAATAGTGCTTTCATATATTTATTTTTCTCGTTTGTAATCCCACATCAAAGCTAAATGAGTAGATCTGTTATGTAAGGTGTTCCAGTCTCGATCATCCTGTATTTTTTGCATACCAAGGTCTATATTCTCCAATGTATTTTTTTTCTCCCATTATTTACATCTGTAGGCTGTGACGTAAATTTGGCTGCTGTTTTTAGCACAGCGAGTGACAGATTATAATATCCTTATTATCACGCGTCCTATATCGAAAAAACTAAAGGAACATCTCAATTCCGCATCGTTTGACGAAATATTTAAACATTTTAGCTGTAAATATGTTACCGCTAGCATCTCAAATTATATGTTTCTATTTGTGAGGAAACTTTGGGTCCATATTTTATTTACTTCTCTACTTAAGCTTATCCGCAATTTTTCATCCTGATCGAGTTAACACTTACTGGAAACATCGTTAAGTAACTCCGTTCGATTCTTCCTATAACAAATTTTCCCTAAAGAAAAGTCACAACTGAAGTTTGTGCTATTCAGCTTGGCACCGTTACAATTTTCTGATTTGTTTTGGAGTTGAACTTCAGTGAAATTATTGCAGGTACCCCTCTGGTTCTGTTGTTGTTGCTAGTCTTATTGACCTTGAAGATAATGTTGCTGTTGGAGCTATTTATGCTCTTTCACAATTTATTTTTCTTGCTTGCATTGTTAGCATCACTGTTGATTCTGAATTATTGTCTACTTTTCTTTCTTCTCATTCTCGTATGTAATATTTTTTCCGATGTTATTGTGGATCATTTCTGGTATTGATTCTATTTAGGTAGTTGAAATTTATGGTGTTACTGTTTATTACTGCTATTAGATAGAGGAAAAAGAATGGCTCTCAATTCACTGACCCTATTACTATTTCTATCATACGTAAACAGTTTTCTTTACCTGGCTATAAACGACAGATATATTTAAAAAGCATTTTTTCCTCTTATTTTACAATGCAGTTATTCAAGGAAAAAAAATGTTTCTCTTCAGACTCAATGGAAATAAATAATGTTTCCAGTATTCAAAGAACATTCACTCCTTAAAACGATTTTCTTAGTTTCTTTTATTATATATTTATTTGCCAATAGGCAAAGAGCATTTACAAGTCTACACATGAAACAAAATTACAAAATAAAAAAAAAAACAGAAAAAATTGAAATCATACAACATAAAAATATTCCACATATAAATATATAGACATATACCATATCCTTTATATCCTAAATCTTTTCAGTACGTGTTTCCCCTACAGAAATTCATACACAAAGCCGTAGTTGACAAAGGGCTACAAGAGAAAATAGATGCCTGAGGGACTTACTAGTAAAAACAAACTCGGAACAAGGAGTGAAGTCATCATCTTAGCAACACGTGCATGAATGCATCATTTCATGCATTTTTGTCTGATTGTATGTCGTTTTGTTGTTACTTTGTACGTGTGTGTGTGTGTGCGCTTTCTAAGTCTGTGTGAAAGTTCGTATGTACACTTTTCTTTAAGAAAACGTTTGTGCGTTGATCATATTATGTGTGATCGTAGGTTCAAAATTATGCGTTGGGATTTTGAAATTATGCTTGGATTTATAAAGGTTTTATGTGATATATTCTTGAATTTGTGTGGGTTTCTATGTCATTATTCCTTTCGTTTTTTGGTGTGTTTGTCATATTTGCGTACAGGGATGGGCATATGTTCTATGGTTTGTGTCGTATGAGTTCCGTACACACTGTGTGTAAATTTACGGTGTGTGTGCGTGTTGTGTGTGTGCGTGCGTGCGCGTTGGAGTTTCCTTTTCCATGTGCATTATCATATTTCCTTGTTAACGTGTGTGATGTGTGACCATGTGTGCATATATGTTTTATTAATGTTAATATGTGTTTGTGTGTGTGTGTGTGTGTGTATGTGTGTGTGTGAGTATGCAGAGGTGTTATTATATACAAAGGTACATATGGGTTTCGTAGTATTTGTTTGCGCGTATCAATGCATTTATGCGTACATATTGTGTATGTGATGCGATTAGCGTACAGTGTGAGAAAGACTGGGGCAGGAAAGTGAGACCCTAGGAGAAGGAAGAGTGTAGAGAAATCAATTCGTTTTTGGCGGAAATGAGAATTCGTCGATCAAAAGGATGTGGAAAAGGCGGTGGCGAAAAGGACTCCGAAATGATCGTTTGGAAGTGTCAGTGAGTAAATGAGTGAACAGACTGAGAGGCTAGATATGGTGTGTCTGGAGATGTGCAGCGTCGAGGAATTAACTGTGTACGTCGTTTTTAGTGTGAGTCAGACATTGAAAGGGCAGACATTCAAACACATGGATAAAGATGGAAATGGAATTGATTGAGTTCTTTTTCTTAGCAATTAGTGGAGAGGAGAAAACCGATTTTGTAAGGATTTCGGTCTGAGGAAGAATGGAATGTATTCTGAAGGGCATGAGAAAGTAAGAGGAAGATATCGTGATGAAAGATTCCGCGGAAACTGCAATGTGAGAATGGTGTTGAAGTGTAGCCGGAAACCTTAGCAAAGTGTAGCCGGAAACCTTAGCAAAGTGTAGCCAGAAACCCGAGCAAATTTTTATGAATAGAGAAACATGTTTTGCTAGGATGTGAGAATAAATGGCGGTAGTTAAGAGATGTAGCGAAAATGTAATTTGTAGAGAAAAGCGAGAGTCGTAATGGAGTCAAAAATGTAAGAAAAGATGGGAACAGAGGAGTAGGGGAGGATATCAAAGAAAAGAAAGATAGAATTTGTGGAAAATGGGTGTGGTGAAAGAAAATCAACGATGGTGTCATTCGAGTCTGAAGTGGTAATCTAGTGTGGTCCCAGATATATAATGTCTGGAAATAAACCAGACAGACATGACGTCTGATCATGGTTTATCTTGAGTTAAAGAACAATAACAATCATTCCTGGTCAAGTACGACGTATAAGTTGATATTGTGTAACAATATTCTGTAATAACTGTGTATAAATTGTATTTGGAGTTGTCCTAACTCATATTTGCATATTTGAAACTGGCTTTCAATATTCACATATTTTAAAATTCCATACAATTCTATTATGATTTTGTGATTCTTGGATTCTTGAAAACTATTGAAAGAACTTTCAGTTGAAAGTAAAAAAAACAACAACATAAATACAAAACATTAAAGAAACGAACTTATTGCTATTAATTATTACCGAGTGCCTGAGAGGACTGATGAAATCAGTTGCATTTCTTGAAAATATATTAATGTTTAATTGAATTATAAGACTTAGGACTAATTGAAGATGTACATAATAACTGGTTATTCGCGACAGACTTCCTCGTCTTTTTAGTAATTAAAGATGAGTTTTTGTTAATGTCTTTATTGTTTACGTATGATAAACAGTACAAAAACGCCGTCACAAAGTTTGCTGAATATATTTTAGCAAACTAAATGTATTTAAAAAAATAAACGGTGCTACTTTGAATGAAAAGATAATAAGTTCCTTAATTTCTAACAAAACAACGTCACTGTAGAATCATTAAGGCGTTTCTATGTTTACAAAGGACTGTAATGCGACAGCAAGTCCACGACAAAGATAACAAATATACTTAAATATAGATGATTAGCCTAGTGTACCTAAGTGCAAATTGGTGCCCCATCGCTTGTTGTTTGATGTTCTAAGCATAAGATTAAACCAAAAGCTGATCAAAGTTACATCAAAACTGTAACTCTTTGCTGAAACATAACTACAGAACAACAAAGGCAATGGAAAGGCGATTCCACAAATTCTCTGTGCTCTATTATGTGAAATCAAATTCTTCACTTTCGCAATTATTATAACGATCAATCACATAAAAAGAAAACATTGCACTATGATTTTTATGTTATTTTTGTCTTTTAGTCAAGGTAGAACGCATTGTCATGGTCCCCTTCACAGCGTCTCCAAGAATGGTGGGAATGAGATATCTTCAATTATTAGCCTTAAAAATTTGTAACAGGACAGGGTCTGCTAATGGTAAATATGATTCCAGGTGGATGCGTGAACCTAACCAAAGGAATTATTCCACCAATGAATTAAGCTGCGCTAAGATTTGAAGTCAGAAAGCAAAGAACAGGAAAACTTACTTCCAGGGATACGATGTGACATTTTTTTTACATCTCTACCAATCTAATCCCGCCCACCACCATCGATGTCGAAATGATTAATAGCTGATTTTACCTCGGTGGGATTTGAATGCACAATGAAGAGAGACGAAACAAACATTGCGAAGCATTCTAACTACCACAAAAGAAAATTATAGTCGTCAACTAAACTTGATTAAGGGTGAGAATAACACCTACATTTCTTGAAATAGCAGCTAAAATGCTCCAGCTGTTTGTTTATTAATTATTTGTATACACATTAGCGGTCTGCTAAATCATCCATAGATTTTTATGGTGAATATATATACTCTGATAGGCGAGCTAGCTCGAAATCAACCGAACGAACTGTCCTCATTGAAGATGGCTACGGAAGAGCCGAAACTGGCCAGTCAGGCTAAGGAATTCTTGGTTACGTGTTCGAGGCGGTTGCAACCCCTATCAGAGTATATATCGTTGCTATTACGTTAAATTGTCGTATGTTCAAATTTGGCCAAATGCGTTTTTTTTTCTCAATGTTTATTTTTGCTTCCAATAG
>NC_068992.1:15969701-15973887 GCF_001194135.2 Octopus bimaculoides
TATATATATATATATATATATATACATTTTGTGTGTGTGTGTGTGTGTGTGTGTGTGTGTGTGTGAGAGAGAGAGAGAGAGAGAGAGAGAGAGAATATATAATGAATGTATACATATAACAGTATGTACAAATAGACCGAATATTGTGGTATTGAATGTATAAGGCATTTAGTACATCGCTTGCTGCATTCTAGGTAGAGTTTTATCAAATATATGATAATGAATTCTTATACAGATACAAAGACACATATTTCAATGGAGGTTTGGTTCAAAATAGCTTTGTACTTTATATATAATCAGTCAGTTTATATCTCAAATTATTCAATATGCCCCCCTTCCCTAAAAACGATGAACAACGTTTTAAAAATGGGTTTGGTTGCTATTTCTACAAAGTGGACAATTATGAGAATCTCTCGTATACTCAATGTAATTGGTTTGCACTTGTAAAAAACTACCGTCATACCTAGCGTTCTTTATAAAAGATTAGATGTCTCTATTTCAGGTATTCCCACAAGGTAATGTAATTTTCGTATCTTAGAGAAACTTTGAAGTCTGAAAAACTGATATTGCTAATTATTTTGAAATATTTTTCACATAATGTATTATCTATTATGCACAATTGAATTAACTTGTTTTTTCCATTCTCCGAGCGAAACAGAAGCAATATCAGTCAGTGCTGCTTATTGCTGCCTCTTTGTTAAAGCAGCAGGCTGGTAGAATCGTTAGCACATCGGACAAAAAGCATGGTAAGTGGTATTTCTTCCTAATTTCCGTTCTGAGTTCAAATCCCGGCAAGGTCAACTTTTCTCTTTTATCCTTTGGGATTGATTAAATCACGGAGACAGGATGGATCAGGTACCAAAGAATCGCGAGCATGCATGCACCAGCCTACAGCCTCCTACCCCATTGCACTGGTACGGAAGTGTCCTCTGCATCCTGCAAGATCATCCTAGGAGAGCCTTACTCTCATTTAACGCAGCAGCTGCGGGCTTGAGGAGGCTCCGTGGTAGGCCCCGAACCAGATAGCTGGACGTGATTCTGGAAGATCTCCAGAGGCTCGACGTTATCTTGGAGGAAGCATACGGGCTGGCATGGAACCGTCGGTAATGTGGAGCATTGGTGGGCTTGGTCGGCTCTATGTACGATGACGCCTCTGGGATTTTCCCAACCTCATCACGAAACAAGAAAACCAGAAAACCAATAGAACATAAAGCAAGAAAACCAACAATGTTCGATTAAATAAGTACCAGTCAAGTGCTGGCCCTGTGTGATTTACTAGTTCTTTTCCCCAAATTTCATGCTTTGTGCTTATATTAGGGAAAAAAAATGATTGTTATTATGAAGGTGGTGAGCTGGTAGTATCATATTAGCACGACGGAGAAACATGCTTTGCGTTCTGAGTTCAAGTTCTGCCGATATCAACTTTGTCTTTCAACTTCCTGGGATTGATTAAAGTAACAATCAAGTACTTGAGTCGATGTAATCGATATGCCTCTTCTCATTCAAATATTTGGATTTATACCGAAATTTGTAATCATTTCTGTTTTCTTACAAGTAATATGAACAGATGCGCACAGATAAAGAAGAACGCAGCTCCAATAACGGACAGAGTCAACATCCATTGACAAGGTTAGAAAAGGCAACGAAAACTTTGAAAGAAAAATATAAATGATAAATGAGTGGAAAACGAGCCAGTGAGTGTGTTAGATAATAAGGCATCAAAACAATATGACTCTCTCTATATACACAACATAATTTGCTTCAACATACGAATTCATATAAAGAATCTTGCAAAGCAGATGAAAAAACGAAATATGAACAGAGATATTACAGATATATGAATCTGCTATGTTATTTCGAATTGTCATCCTTCTTTCCTCACCGTCAATTTTATTGGAACATTTTTTTGTTCTTTTTTCTCGACTGGAATTATTGAATTTTAAGTCATTATGTGCACTACTTTATTACTTCAGTGTTACTGTTATGTAATTTACACAGCGATTAATCATCAACTTGTGGCTGAGTATTTAAGAAATTTGCTCCGTTGTCCCGACGTCACGTGTTTGATTCCAATACGTTCTATCGTGTAGATTTGTCTTTTTCAATAGACTGGAATCAATCCAACACTTGTGAATTAAACTAGAAAGACTGAAACTGTACAGAAACCCGTCAGGGAGTTTAATGAAAAAAAAATGCAAACTTGTTAAACATTGTATCACGTTAACTCTCCGTGGGAATTACATCGACTCTTATTATGTGGCAACTGAGTGTATTTGGTCCCATACATCTACACTTGGGACGTGAGAGCCGAGTTAACTCGTTTTAGGATAGTCAAGTACTTTCCGGAATCGACCATAATTCCTGTGACACCCCACGCGCATTTTGTTTTTATTGGACAACAGAAAGAGATTGTGAGAAAAAATTGGCATAGGATTAGCATGTTACATCACCAGTAAAAGTTTAATGCGCACAATGACGTTTACAAACTCGTTGGTTGGCTGGAATACAGAGCCATTTGTATTCCAATTTCAATGATCCGCTAGTTCAAACATCTGGGAAAATATGGCTGAAGATTTTGACGGAGATCCACTTTTAATCGTTAACATTAATAAGCAATCTTAACATACATGTCTTTAATATTACTTGGGAAATACATGAAAACTGGACAGTTTTATTTCCTCTCCTGTTATGCATCAATAGGTAACGCATTCGCTTGCTGAATGAATCAATAGAACAATTTTATATCTATTCCAGCCAAGAGAAAGACCAGTATTATTCAATATACTCTTATATAATCAGATCTCTCTCTCTCTCTTCCCATCTATCTATCTATCTATCTATCTATCTATCTATCTATCTATCTATCTGTCTGTCTGTCTGTCTGTCTGTCTGCCTTTCTCCATTGTTTCAATGGAAATATTTACTTATACAAGTCAGAAATTTATCAAGCATTATTCTCTCACGCTGGATCACCTTTGCAATATTCAAGTGGGAAATTTGCCGGTTATTTCAAATTTTATAACGTTACAACATCGATGTATGTGTATTCATTAAAATCTATGTTTATTCAGTGTTAAATCGAAGTGTATATTTATGCATCCATTTTATGTAGAAAAATTTTTGCATTCCTTCGCTCAATGAAAGATGGAAGCCAGAGAATGGGGCAGGTGATATGAATAAAGCTATGGTTCGGTAGGTAAAATATGCAAAGACGTTGAAAAATAAAACAGAAACAAATAATGCATACCTAGTGAAGGCGGGAAGATGTTGAGTTGTTCGCAAGCAGTTACTCGGTAGGAAGTTACTAAAAACATATATTAACGACATATTTTTTTTCATACTGTGTCGGAGCACCGTAAAAAATGACGGTGTTCATTGCAGGGTTGACACGTCTGGAAATCTTCGTCTGAAAGGAATTGACTACCACGATTTTGGCACAGCACAGTAGATTAGCCTAAAATAAGACATACATACAAACACACACACACACACACACACACACACACACACACACACACACACACACACACACACACACACACACACACACACACACACACACACACACACACTCATACATATATGTATGTATATACGCATATACATGTATATGTACACGAAGCAAAAACGTAGGCGTCCTACAATCGAGTGGTAACATTCAGGGCCTAATATTGTGTTTGCATCTATATTGTCTATGAGGAGAATTTCTTCTTCCGCGACAAATTGCGCAGCGTATTGTCTTTTAATATCCGAATATATACGAACATGTACATGATTGTGTACCGCTGAAATCTACAAGTCTTTTTTTTCATTCTCTTTCTGTTTATTTTCTCTTATTCCTTTCTGTTGAAGAGCGTAGGCTCGAAAAGTAAAAGACTTTTCACTTTCCCGAGCGTCAGACTGATACTCTTGCTCGTTGTTCATACACCTGTCTTTGTTTTTTTTCTATAACTTTCAACTATATATATATATACATACATACATACATACATTATATATATATATATATAGTCGTTTTTATATATGTTCCCGTCTTTATGTTTTTGTTTTTCATTGTGTTTAACGTTTTTTTGTGATGTCCTGTACCCATATGTGCATGTATGTATACATGTAGATGTAGGTATGTACATATATGTATGGATATATGCATATATCTATATTATTATATATATATATATATATATAT
>NC_068992.1:15973999-15975457 GCF_001194135.2 Octopus bimaculoides
ATATAATGCGATTATCGTACGCTGAAGAAGGGAAATAACCCTGAAACTCGGGTCTGTACGTATCGCAGATCAAGATGGGAAGGATAACTTCCCTTGGCAAAAATAGACAGGACACAGATATGTGTCGATAAGCCAGCTGGAGGAGATGTTCTCCTGGGGCTAAAAGCAACAGTAACATCCACCCTTAGGGGTCAGCCACATTTAAATGGCAAATATACTTCACTTTATCGTGCAGTTACTGTTAACACCTCGTTCAGAGATTTAACATTGCTTATATATATATAGATATATATATAGAAAAGTGTTTGTCAAGTGCTTCTAGGGAATGAAAACATGATTAAATTTATTACCTTAAGTTATAAACTTATCCATGTGTTCATTCTCTACAAACATTTGACAGGAAATATTCTAAGCATTGACTGTTTGGACGTGTTCAGTCAACCCTGTCAGCCTTAACTTACGTCAAACATCGTCACTTGATATTAACACACGGACATAGTGGGGAAACTACAAAAAAATTTAAGACGAGTCATGTGACTATCATCTACCAATCAAATCTTATTCAAAACATATACTAATTTGAGCCATGAACCCCCTGTCATAATATTGTAAGCTTCAAACACTTGTCAGAAGCAATAGAGGCTGCGACATAAGCCACGTCTTTCTACTTCAACGTTTTGAAAATCAGTCTAACCTGTAGAACAGGCTAAAACTTGAAATATATGAATACAAAATAATATAACTATTCTCAGAGCATTTTCAACTTCTATATTCTTTCTATATGTGTATATATATTTATACATACACGCACACATTCGCGCGCGCACACGCACACGCACACACACACAAACACACACAAACACACACACACATACACACACACACACACACACATATATATACATGATTTATTGAGAATGTACTTGAAACCTATCGAAAGGTGTATTTTATTTTTTAAAATATAGTAACGAAAGAACTGTATGCTTTTAACAGCGAATAGTGGATATGCATCTCGTAATGTTTAGAATGACTTGCTAATGGTTGCGGCTACAAATGTTGGAGGAAAACGGTTTTTGAAATTTATTTGAAGGAATAACCTGCCGATATTGTATTCTGCCTCGCATGCCAGTCTTCAAAATATATAGACAAAGTATTAATTTCACTGCTCATTTTACTTTCCACATTTGCGTTTATAATGTGAATACTTCTGCAGAAAGTGTATATAATGCCTGGAGATATACAGGATCTATTTTTTATGTTTAGTCTAGAAAGCATTAACCACATAACACAGTGATGACAAAAAAAAAAAATGACTACTAGCAGTTTAGCACTTCTTATTTCGCCTAACTTCCTTTCTTTGCTAATGCTGCTGCTTTTGCTGCTGCTACTACTACTACTACTACTACTACTACTACTACTACTACTACTACTACTACTACTACTACTACTACTACTACT
>NC_068992.1:15975767-15976579 GCF_001194135.2 Octopus bimaculoides
TATATATATATATATATTTATGTATGTATATATATGTGTGTGTGTATGTATACATATATATATGTATGTATATATATGTGTGTGTATATATGTATGTATGTGTATGCATGTATGTATATGTATGTATGTAAGTATGCATGTATATATGTATGTATGTATGCATGTATGAAAATAAAAATAGAAGTGCTTTGCAAATACATTCTAGCAGGGACTTCCACTTCAGGAACTTTTTGCAAATTATTCAACAACTGCCTTGCCTTCACCTCACCAAAATACGTCTATGTATACTGTATAATGAGGCGGGTTTGTATGTATACGTATATTGTGTACATACGTTCCCTCTGTGTATATATACATATCACTTGTCGAACCATATCCTTTCTATAAATTGACACGCCAATACCAATAACGTTCTCTACATTTTTCTTTCATTTTGCAACTCCAAATCCTTTTACAGACCCATCACATTTAGTTGTTTCCAGTTGCATTTTTTTACATTCTTCCTCTCCGATTTTATTTCTTTGGAGTTCCCTATCGCCATCGCTTTCATCTCTATCTGGTCAACTTTCCTGAGAATTTTCTGTCGATAGTAAAGTATATTATTTAGCAACTATACAAAACGAAACCATAATTTTCAATAGATAACTCGTTAAATATACATCAATAAAAGTGAGAGACATAAGCCCGTGCGTGTGTGCTAGTATGTGATGGAAGTGTTCGTTTGTATACATGCACACACACACACACACACACATATATATATATATATATATATATATACACACAAACACACACATATATATATATATATA
>NC_068992.1:15977549-15978016 GCF_001194135.2 Octopus bimaculoides
ATATATATATCTATATATATATATATATATAATCATGCACCACCCACACATATATCTACATATATATATATATATATATATATATATTTTATATAAATGTATTTAGGTATGTAGTGTTTATTATATATATCATATAAGTGTATGTATATGATTTATATAGCAAGTGTGTGTGTATACACCCACACGCGCGCGCACACACAAACGCACATATAAACGCAGATATGTGTGTTTGCGTGCGGACGTGTGTGTGTGTAGTGTCTTAGATTGATGATAGAAAAATATGTCTTTCTGTGAGATCCATAAATACCAAGTTTGCAGAACAATCGAATTCATTCTTTGGTCGTCTACAGCAAATCCTGGAAAAGTGTATTTTGTGATACGACATATGATGCTGAGATTCCGTTTTATTTTCACACGCATATTGCTAACACACACACACACACACACACACACACACACACACACAC
>NC_068992.1:15978026-15978454 GCF_001194135.2 Octopus bimaculoides
CTAACACACACACACACACACACACACACACACACACACACGCACAGACAGACGCACAGGGAAATCAGTGCACACTCATACAGATGACCACGCATAAAAATACATACAGGCGCCCGCACGGTTGAAACGTGTTTACGTCCGGAGTAATATATATGTAAATTATTTGATTAAATATCTTGGTTTCTTGATTTTTTTTCTTTTACTTCATTCCGTTTATAAGAGAGACAGACAGACACGTACACGCACATATATGTATGTGTATATGTATGTATATCTATGTATCTATCTATCTATCTATATATCTATAAATATACACACACATATATTTATATATATATATACATACATATACACATATGCATGTATATATATGTATATATATATATATATATATATATATATATATATATATATATATATATATATAT
>NC_068992.1:15978954-15983446 GCF_001194135.2 Octopus bimaculoides
TATATATATATATATATACAATACACTGTGAACAGTAAGTGTTTGTAACATAATTGTGTTGTCTAGTTGCTTGCTACGTGTATTATACTTCCAAGACTATATCGATTCCCAGTGGGTTGAAGAATTACAGGTTTCTGTATACAAGAAAAAGAAGAACAACAAAAACAATAACGTCATCATTAAAGGAAAAAAGCCCCAACAATGTTACAAGTAAAATTCTAAAACACATATATAGATATATAATCTAATATATTTTTTTTATATTGTTCGTGTTCTTGCTGTCTGACGTCTTTTATTCTCGTTCATGCCGACGCTTATTCCACATTTGTTCCAGTACAAACGTTAGCATTCGATTCAATGGAATATTGTTCTCAATAGTAATCTGGTTTGTTGTTTTATTTCTTACATTCAGTGAAGTTACGAAGAGATATTTATTTCATCTGATTTTCTTCATTTTTAACTAAGATGGAGACTTGTATTGAAATATAAAATGAAACGTCTAACTGTGAGTAAGATTATTAGCTAATTTGTAAAACTTATAGAAAAGTAATTCTTTTATCCATTGGAATTCTTAAAACAAAACGGAGCATGTGAATTTCGAATCAATTTCCCTCAGTTACTGAAAGGCGTAAAATGTGCAATAATTTAACCACGTAGTACGACACCCTGTAGTACATGAACTCTAATGAATGTTATTATGCATATATAATCCCAGATGAAAGAAACAATGAAATACGACAATGAAGGCGGTTGAGCAACACCAAGGAATATGAGATGAGGTGTAAAACTTAAGGTCATAAGATGACCGCAATAGATATGGTAGAAATACATTAGAAAAAAATAGATATGATAGAAATGGAGAATTTCGTCTTTGACTGTACATTTACAAGCCACTTGGGATACATATTTTTATTGATGAAATCAATAGTCTTAGAAAGTTCCCGAGGCCGAATAGGTAGAGTCACTGGAATGTTAGATAGAATACTTAGCATTATACTTTACTGATTTCCATTTTTTTAGTTCAAATCACCTAGATGATAATTTTGCCTGTCATCCTTTCAGTAGTCCATACAACATGCTCTGATTTCTATTCTGTCCAACCCTCCTTCTCCCCTCTTTCTTCCTCCATGAGAGACCAAATGTGGTCAGGCCAGGGAAAGGTTGGGCTTTTCCAAGAATGAAATATCAATGAATGCAAGGCTTCAAAGATGAGCAAAGCAAAGTAAGAGTGTTCCCACATAAGCGTTTTATCTTTTCCGTTTTTTGTAATCTTTTCTTCTTTTGGATAGCAATTGGCATCTTCATGGATTTCTAGTTTAATCTGATTACTGATAGATATTTTAGTAACTGCATGGAACGAGAGTATATCACATAACCTCACGAGAAGTTGAAGTTTCGTATGCATTCCCCTTATATGCGATACTGTTTGAGGTCCGTTGCCAGTTCATTAATGCTAGCATTGTCTATCTTGTATTAAAAAGGTGTGAGATGTAGGCAATTTGAGTTAAACACATCCTAAAGTCATTTATGTTGATCATTAAACATTAATATGACGAAGTTCTCTAGGCAATGAGTAGTAGCTGTAAGAGGCCTGGAAACCGATTTCAAATTTCTAGACATAGTCCACTGGATTATAGAAAAATTATTCCCATGAACGGCTTGCCCTAAACCAGCTCCTTCGAATATCAAATTTTCGGCAATGATCCAGTCCTTAAAGATAACTTCCAATATATTGTTTGTTATGTCTGTATTTGTAGATCTCTGCACCTTAAAATTTTGCTTTGTTGACAGGAATGCGTGGAAGGCAATTTCGATTCCTATGGGATAAAATGAAGGACAAAACTAAAATCTAAACTGTCAAAACTTTTAGGAAAGAATTTAATATCTAGTCGCGAACTCTGGGTGCTTAAATGAATTAATAAAAGCATACCATACTCATTTGCATGTGACCTGTAGCTGCATCTTTTCTTTAATCAGCGATGTACTTTTAATGCGCATGTAAAATTTCAGTTTATTTTGACTAAATAAGAAATTAAATACGATACTATTTGTACAGTGGCGTCTGGATTTTACTGTTACTTATTTCATAGACATTAACGAGCCAAAAGGTGAAGTTGAACATAGAATTTAGTTATATATATACAAAGACTAATTACTGTAAATCGATCATTTATTCTACTGATCTGCTGTTCTGCCAACTTTATTATTGTTTGGTCTCCCACTAACAATGGGCACAAAAGCTTGTATTTATTGTTTTATTGTTTTTACAATTGGCTTTACTCCAGAGAAAATTTTATCATTTCAGAGATATTAAATATAAGCGGTTTAACAATATCTCTTTTACCCTTTTTGTCACTTGCTATTAATATGCACATATTTTTCGTCATTGTTTGGTTTCCCTTTTTGTTTTATTACATAATCATATTCTTTAATCTGTCACATCTCGTGCCAGCGAAGGAAGGTCTGAGTGCTGGCTCGGTGTGTTAATAATAGGAGCCAAATATATTTCAGGTGATACCATATTGACTGTACAAACTAAAGACAAAAAGTCGACAAATATATTAGATAATTATGCCTCATATACCTTGTCTGTAGAGTAGAGATTATCCTGGCAAAAATAGCAGAAAATCGTCATTGTCGCTGCCATCACCAACATGACCCTCACGACGAGCAACAAAATCAAAATTTACAACTTTTATCTCATTTATTTCATAAATTTCTTGCTTACTCTACATACATTTTGTTCCACTTATATTAATCATTTGAATATTTACAATACATATTTTTCCTATTCAGCATTTATTTTAACACATTTACCTCTATATTTCAACGCATTTACGGATTATCTCTCACCGACAGACATTTTTTTTCTATTCACAGGCCAAATCTAATGCTCTTCTTTCGTTTTTCCATCATTCATGATTCCAATCCTTATGCATAAAACACAAAACTCCCATTATGTTCCTTTGCAAGATGTTAATCACTCATAGATGGACCATCATTGCCGCCTAGGATACACTTTATATCAAAAATTCTCTTCATAGAATCCATTCGTTCAACTATTCATTTATCTCAACTCTTATTTCTTTACTACCCACAAGGGGCTAAACACAAAGGGGACAAACAAAGACAGACAAAGGGATTAGGTCGATTGTATCGACCCCAGTGCGTAACTGGTACTTAATTTATAGACTCCGAAAGGATGAAAAGCAAAGTCGACCTCGGCGGAATTTGAACTCAGAACGTAGCGGCAAACGAAATACCGCTAAGCATTTCGCTCGGCGTGCTAACGTTTCTGCCAGCTCACCGCCTTTTTTTATCTCAACTCTTGCTCATCTCATTTCACTACACTTTCATATCCATCCGATGAACCTTTGTGTACTTCATCCACCACCAGCTACTCTTTGGTCATCTTTCGTCACGGCTCGAGGCCATTGATTTCATTTCGTCTCTCTATATATATTCTGCGCTACATTATTACCATCTTTGAACATAAATGATTGCCGACCGCTTCTCAACACACCCATATCGCAAGCAACGCCTCATGTGCCAGATTCCTGACACTTCAAGTGAGCCACCTAGGATGCTGTCATATAGAACCGTGTGTGATGATGCTTGGTGTCTCGCTTTCCCAGTCTTTTTGCCGACCTCACTGCATCTGCACACGGTGGTGAGGAAAGGAGTTGCAAAAAGCAAGTTAAAAGAAGAATAACAGCATGGTACTAATTTCTATCTTTTAGTTGCTACACTCATTGGATTGTGGTCATGCTGGTGCACCACATTGAAAGGTTTAGTCGAACAAGTTGGTCCTAGTACTTATTCCATCGGTTATGTATTGGCGAACTGCTCATTTACTGGGACATAGACAAATTATTATCGATTGTCAATCAGTGGAGGGAGGATATGCACAAACACATTGATACATATACACACACAAGCACACACAAACACGCGTGAACACACACACACACACATATGTACACACACATACATGTTTCTTATTCTTTCGCAAGTGACTTGACAGTGACTTGGAAGTAACGACCAGCTAAGCCATCTTTGGATTGATGGTTTAACTGACAGAAACTTCCAAGACACTACCAATACCATTCTTTTTAAAGAATAATAATGTGTACTCTACGAAATATATTCACTAAATCCTTATACATACATACATACATACATATATATATATATATATATATATATATATATATAAAGATATGAGATAAAAAACCAAGGCTGTGTATAATATAGAAGAGTTATAAATTAAATGTTCTATTTATAAATGTTCTATATTATACACAGCCTTGTTTTTTTTTTAATCTCATTACGAAATCTTTATATTCATACGCTGATATATGACCTACATTGGACCCCTTATTCGCATAATCACCGAACCTGGACCTTAAATATGGTCTATCCACAGCACTTACTCAGCATTACCTGAAACCTCTGGGTCTAATTGACACCACCTTCACTCATAACCTATATA
>NC_068992.1:15983458-15985435 GCF_001194135.2 Octopus bimaculoides
TATATATATATATATATATATATATTCTTATATATATTATGTATATATGTATGTATGTATGTATGTATGCATGTACAAATATTACGACGGATTTCTACGCAGCTCTCTCCATCAATTTAACTCGCAAGGTATTGGTGGCCTGAGGAAATAGCAGAAGGCCAAAATACAATGCAATGAGACTGAAACCGAAACTATGTGGTCGCAAACTGTGTTCTTAATCACACCGTCATGCCTGCGCCTATGTAGGAAATTTCAGAAACTATCCAAACCAAAATGAATCTTTATGAAGTTATAAATATTCAAATGCAAATAATTCTTCTTAGAAATATTTAAATAAAAATAAGAAATGTTAATAGAACAAACGTGGCAGTGATAAATTTGTGACGCTGTATTCCATTAATTTCTCAAATTTAATATAATTTCATCTGATGAAAAATGCTTTTCAGTTATTTAAAATTTTGTGCAATTAATTATACAGGAATATATAATTCATTTATTTCCCACAAAAATAGAGATTTGAGTTGAACAACGAAAAATAAAATATTTTCCGTGTGTCGTCACATTACGTCTAATGGGCAATACAGTTTGTAGCCTTATGTTGTCTAAAACATTTTCCTGTTTGCCCTAAACGTCCATGCTTTGTTTCATAAACTCTGGGTAATATAAAGGTCTCCTTTGATAAGTTTCAAGTTACTGTAATGGCTGAAAAACTAGCAACCTAAATTATTTGTAATTTTTCATATATCTTTTATTGAAAAAAAAATGTCCTTTGTTGTTAGATATTTATTTGTCTAGAATTCAAATCAATTATGCTCACACGTTCTTTGGCTTTCGTCTGTTTTAATTAAGATATTAGAACAAGCGATGTTAGCCAACAAAAAATTGCTCTTTTGGGGCTCCTGGGTAGACAAACAATTGCAGTATATATTCTATTTTTTACATGCTTCAGGCTTTGCGCTATGCCCATGCTGGGGCACAACCTTGAAGAATTGTAATCGAACGAATCAATTCCCAGTACTTATTCTTATTTAAGCCTGGTACTCATCTTATCGCTGTCTTTTGTAAAACCGCTAAGTTACGCGGACGTAAACACGCCAACACTCGTTGTCAGACGGTGGTGGTGGTTGGTGGACAGCATTGACACAGACACAGACACAGACACACACACGCACAAACACACACACTCACACACGCATACACACATATATACATATATAACCACACACGTGCTTTTCGTTGACATTTCCTTTCTCCTCATTCTGACGAAGAGCTATGCTCGAAACGTTAGAACACCACTCTTTCTTTCAACTTTTACTGAGCGTCAAACTAATACATTCCATACGTACGTACTGTTGTTGTTATTGTTACTGTTATTTATTATATTCGATTGTTAATGTTCAACATTTAATGTTCGATTTGGATATATGTATATAGTTATGATATATTATATTACGAACGTAACAGAGTACCATATAAAGCTCGTGTCTCTTCAGATTGTACCCTGTGCTATCCAGTAGTAGTATATGTACTTCCAGGCTTGCGTTTAGGCTTCTGTAGTGTGTGATTCGAGAATCGATTAAGTTGCAATCTACAAGGAGTAAGATTGCACACTTATTTCCTATCACTAGTGATAGAAAATAAATGTACAACCGTACTCCCTCTTGTTGACTCCAATTTTTTCAATTATATATATAGCCACTGGATTTGGTTAAAAAGAGACGATGAGCGATGGCTAGAAAAATATTGAGCTTTGTTTCTAATAACCAGTTGATCTAACAAGCGGGGCCTCATATCAGTGATGGGGGCCGGTGCGCATTGATGCCGTCGAGAGGTAGGTCCCGAAACGGCGCGCATTCTCTCCTGATGACCCCATACTCTTGCTGGCTTCCGGTATGCGGAGTTCTCGACTGGTAGCACTTGCATATGATAGTTGTTTGCAAGACATCTCTCTCTCTCTCTCTCTCTCTCTCACTATAT
>NC_068992.1:15985872-15986471 GCF_001194135.2 Octopus bimaculoides
TATATATATATATATATACATACATACATGCATACATACATCCTTCCGTACATACATACATACATACAAACATACATACATACATGCAGACAAACATACATACATACGTTCATGTATGTGTTAATGTGAAGCTAATCAATATATGCAAATATATAGACAGAGAAAACAACATTGTTCTATGTAACCATGTTTATAAGACAGTCTGAAGAAAACTATGTATGCCTGCAACTAGTTATGTGTGCACTTGAGCGTGTGCATGTGTCTACGTGTGAGTGAGTGTGCGTGTGTGCTTGTGCAAAGTAGTGACAACCTTCATAGTGTTAAGTTGCAAGTATTAACTTCAATCAAATAACGTTTCAATTCAGCAATACACTTGGCAGGTTAAGTCTGAACTCTGTCATAATTTAAATTCTGTTATTTCAGAATGATAATACGTACACATATATACAGAGCAACTGAGTCAGAGTGACACAAGTAGTGGAACATACAAACACAAGTACATACACATCACATTATATGTATAATACATACATACATATATATATATAATACATACATACATACATACATACATACTTACATATATATATATATATATA
>NC_068992.1:15987229-15988270 GCF_001194135.2 Octopus bimaculoides
ATATATATATATATATATATGTATATGTATATATATATGTATATATGTATATATGCATATATGTTATATACGTATATATAGATACACATATACGTGTTATATATGATACATATATGCATATATATATATATATATATACATATATATATATATACACATATATATATATGTGTGTGTACATATATATGCATGCATATATAAACATACAGTTACACCCACACGCATACACACACTAACACACACTGATATATTTTTGTACACATTGAAAGCAATGTAATTTAATGATAATGTATGAGTTAGAGAAAGTTTCATATTGATGATGAAGTAGTCGTTTCTATGTATATATATTTCCTGAACCAAATTGGAAATGCTTTAGTCTATACAATTATCTTATATAACATTTGTTTCCACATGAACATTAGGTAAAATTGCAAGGGCGCTATTTTCTTCTACTGTTATATTGTGAATAGCTGTAATCAATAACTTAAATGTTTATTAAATTCTAATGAAGAAAGTAAAAATAAGTGACCTCATATTTGCGTGACAATTAAAGATAGGAAATGGGGAAAAGTACAAAAAAAAAAAGGCAAAACAAACATCACTATACCAGTTATAAGGGATGCAAATATGCATACGTGCATGTACGGCTCCTACACACACACACACACATACACACACACACACACACACATACATGTCAGAGAAAGTGCAGAATTTAATACAGACACACACGTATACATCTATACTTATACATATGTATATGTATATGTATATGTATATACATATGTGTGTGTATGTGCGTGTTTGTAATGGAGATATGTATTAATGTTCCCATGTGGTACGCTTGAACAATTGTAAAAGTTACTCTCATGAAGAAAGTGTTAGCGTTGTCGACCCACAAAGAAAGCAGTGTTGAGCACTCATTCACACTCTTCGATATTTGCGTGTATATCTATCTATCTATCTATCTATCTATCTATCTATCTATCTATCTATCTATCTATCTATCTATCTACACAATTGACATTTTCTGTGATATAC
>NC_068992.1:15988934-15990384 GCF_001194135.2 Octopus bimaculoides
TATATGTATATATATATATATATGTATATATATATATATATATATATAAAGAATAATAATAAATGGAAAAGAAATCAAGCGATTACTAAGTTTTGAAGTGGTTAAGAGCTGCTTAGCTCAATCATTGATAGAAATGTAACGTTTACGTGGTGTTACCTTCGTCTGCTGAATAAAGGAATTAGATCCCTAAGAATATAGCACTTCTTTTATTCTTTAGCAAATTTTAGCCATTGGTGTAGGGCATGCCTGGAAACCACTTTCCAGGATCTTGAACGATTATATTGTACGAGAAATTTCTTAGATCGATCGAAATAAAAGGCAGAAATGCAATTCGAGTAACAGTGTATGGGGAGAATTTTTAAAAAGTGTCACAACTGTAATTTATTATCATCAATAATTAACGGAGTTTAGAGAGGAAAAGCGAAATGCTAATTGTAATAATTAGAATATAATCCTATTACGAGTTAGCAGGAGCGGTACAAAGTTTCTCTCGGGGTTTGTTAGTATTCAAGGTCAATAAAATGACATGAATGACTATTTTGAACAAATTGCTTTAAGATGAAAAGCAAAAAAATATTTCCTTCAAGAAAGTTGATTTCCTCAGAATTTTAGCATCGTAATACTTTACTTAAGGAGTCATGGTGTTCTTCAAAAATATGCGCTTACAAATTTTAATATTTCATTTTTCTTCACTCTATGAATAACCATTTACCTAACGTACTCTACAAATTTACCGAATTCCTATAAATGTAATTTATAATAATTTGAAAGCATTTGTCCATATATAATATTTCAGGCACCTAGATACAGAATTGTATACTACCTGTTGGTGCATGCCTACATTCATTTTGATATATTATAACAGGAAAATCACGTATAGCATACAAACAACGTGTATTTATCTAACAATATTTTAACAACAACAGGGGAGATATATTTCTTTCATATGCGCATAAATATATTTTAACAATGTTGGGCAACGATACTAAGAAAATAAGAAAATATTTGAATTTTTTAAAATTTAGAGATTAATTGACTACGGCAAGCAATTTGAAATGTAATATATATATATGTGTGTGAGTAAAAATAAATACAAAAAAAGGGGTTTTGTATGATTGTGTATAGAGGAATATATTATTTTATTTAAAAGAGTTCCAACTCTGTCTGTTTTTTATGTTTTATTTATATTCTTGTAAAATTAATGTGGGATATAGAATATGGAATATCCAATATATAATATAAAAATGGATGGTACAATGAAATAAAGTATTGAATGTCTTATTGAATATATGGAATATGTCTTATTGAATATATGAAATATTGAGTGTTCAATATAAAGGATTAAATATATAAAGGCGAATACGTATTTTCTATACCTTTTGGTATTTTATCATGGCCGGTATGACAGACTTTAACAGACTGTAATAGACTGGCTGGTTTTCTGTCTTTT
>NC_068992.1:15991258-15992541 GCF_001194135.2 Octopus bimaculoides
TCAAGTATTGGTGTGTGTCTGTGTGTTTGTAATATATATCTGTGGTAATGGCGGTGTTCTTTTTAACTACCATTATATCTAGAAATGGTAATTTGCTACTGCTCATCTCCTTTGTAAATTGGATGGATGGGTGTAGGTTGTTCAGGAGGGTGTTGAATTCTTCCACAGTGCTTTGAGGTTTGGTCCAGATTATAAAGCAATCGTCCAGGTATCTCTTCCATGCTTTTTCTATAAACTTCCTAAATTCGGTGTTATATCTCTCCTCTATTTCCTGGTAGAGTTTTTGTTCCAAGTAACCCATCACCGAATTATTCGCATAAACGACAACCCAGATACACCACCTTAACATTAGCTGCTCCTGTATGCTGGCAACTTCACAGCTAAGAACTGGGCCCCTCACCACCAATGACTATGCAGACTGCAACCTTATGCATCCGCTGCAACCACACGCATTCGCTGCTACAAACGTGGCGTATACACAGAACGGCGCACATACGTATCTATGTGCTCACACCTATACGTGCACACACGAATACCTATGCATACACACACACACACACACACACACACACACACACACACACACACATATCTATGTATGTACGGACTCCTTCTTTCCCTCCCCCACACCACAAAACCTCAGTCATACGCCTAATCCTTTCCCCCCACCCAACAATTTCTGTGCACTAAATTCACTCACAAGACATTGGTCGGTCTGGGGCTATCGTAGAAGGCACTTCCGTAAGCTGTCGTGCAGTGGAACTGAATCCATGACCAATGACCTGCCTGCATAGCTGCTTAATTACCATCCGTTTCTTTGTTTACTAGACGTTCACTTTTTATATCTAACACATGAAGTGTCTACATATTAGCTGCATCATTATGCTGTGACGAAATACTGCAATATAATGAAATATATAGGCAGTATGAGCATACAGTAATCATCGCAAGATGGCCAAACACTCATATTCATATCGTTTCCATTTAATCGAATACTTTCACCAAGAATGGCGACATTTCCTTGTATTCATTAAATTTAAAACATTCCATTAAATAGCAACACATTTAAATGGAAAATGAATCCATAGTTTTGTTGGTTTAATAAAAAAAAGAAATGATTATGAAAAAGTAAAGGTAGAAGTTTAAATAATCAACGCGAAATATAAAAATAAATATATAAATTCTTATAAACGAAGTTAGCTTTCAAAGTCGAATAAATAAACTAAAATAATTATACACGCAAACATATGCCCATATATATATATATATATATATATATGTAT
>NC_068992.1:15992983-15995469 GCF_001194135.2 Octopus bimaculoides
TATATATATATATATATATATATATATGTACAAAAACACATATATACATGTGTACATACATGCATACACACATGCGCATATACATACATCCTTACACACATTTATATATGCATCTATACTGACGGCTTCGCAATGTGATGTCGTGTCATGTTATGAAGCTTGTAAGGATTGAATTTCCACCGCTGACGTTTATTGCAGCAGCAATGTTTTTCAATGGAGTTATGTATTCTAACTTTCATTTTCTTGTTTTTCTCTTTCTGCGCGCTCTTTACATTACCGAAGTCTCTTTCATCCTCTCACTTTCACGCAGAAAACTCTCCGTGTAAATTAATACTTTATTCGTTCGTTAACGTCTTAAGAGTCGCATGGTTAAGAGGATGAAATGGAAAGTATACATCCACGTATATCTTAAACATTAATTCTAACGAACAGATTCAGCTATTTATTATTTAATGATCAAAACTATATATCCACACGTTGTTAGTTTTGCTTTTTAAGGAATAAATGAATGCGATTGAGACTACTATGGCTTCTTGACTAATATTATATTGGCGCCACGACCCAGAATTCAGCATAGATATCCGGTCATCACCTTTATTGCTGTTGTTGCTGTTTAGACTTCGAATGCAATCCAACTTTGATCTATCGGATCTGTGGTGCTAGGTATATCAGGCATTAATATGCAATGCATTACACTGTTGTCTGATGTTGGAGACATGTTTCCTACTAATTCGAGGATGCTGATTTCAAAAATGAAATCCATTTGGCTCTATCACGTCAAGTTTTTTCACAAACTGAAATGTCCAGTTTTCAATATTTCTGGTATTGTCACCACTTCCAAGGATAGAATTGACTTCATCAAATACGGGCTCATGTATGGAGCTTGATATAACTTTGAAAACATAGTTTTCAATATCATTTAAAGTAAATACAACTACAAAAGTGAAAACAAAAGTTATGATTTAAGTATTAATAAATAAAAGTGTCAAACTTGAGTATAACTCAGTATTTTCAACCTAACCAGTTTCAAATGTCATGATGATGACAGAAATTAGTTGTTAAGAAACAACATATTTTTGTGGCTCAGTAGATACCCTCTGACTAGAGCTCCACCATTAAGCTCAGCCATATATCTACAATGTTATATTTATATACGGCAGGAAGATAGTATTTACTGCAGGATGATAGTATTTAAGGCGGCGAGCTGGTAGCATCGTTAGAACTCGGGGCGAAATGCTTAGCGGTATTTCGTCTGCCGCTACGTTCTGAGTTCAAATTTTGCCGAGGTCGACTTTGCCTTTCATCCTTTCGGGGTCGATAAATTAAGTACCAGTTACGCACTGGGGTCGATGTAATCGACTTAATCCCTTTGTCTGCCCTTGTTTGTCCTCTCTATGTTTAGCCCCTTGTAGGTAATAAAGAAATAAGTATTTACTGCAATAAACAAGGACATCGGGAAATTAAGGTGTATCTTGTTTATTTGCGATATAAGGTTGAAATGTTGACAACAGTAATTATGTTTTAAACCCATGTCAGCTCTGAAGAAGCAAATTCTGGACCAAAATCTCTCCAGCAGAAAATAATTCATTCTTTCTTAGATATTTTCCAGCTTGTTACCTCACTTTTTCAGTTAATAACACAACGTATTGTGTTATTTTATTACCTGAAAGTGCTTTAGATGCCCTTTTGTAGCTGGTGAAGTGACCGTTTAGTTGTTGCTTGTCGTCATGTTAACACCGATGGAACAAAACTATGACCATTGTCATAAGTCGTGACATATTCGTCGTTTTACAATACATCTATAACGACCAAAACAATTGTCATTTTTTTTTCTAAAAGTGTAATGGCATTTGGAACGTTTGGTTTTTGTTTCTAGCAGAGCGAGAGGGGAAGTTAAAGCTGTCATGATTCACTCTGCAATGTAGTCAGGGACATTACCATTGAGCAGCTTGCAGTGGGTATGTATTGAAAATCTAGGGAATAAAATAACTTTTCCTCGACAATCTGGTGTTTACTCGGTGTAAAACCTATGAGAACGATATCTTTATTGATGTTCCACCAATAATACTGCTCTTAAATTTATTCCCTCTAGCATCAGAAAGGAATTTGTTCGGTTAGGACCTATATTTACTCCATGACACCTATTTTAGTTAGGTACACGAGGCGTGTTTGAATTGAATAGCTTGATGAAGAACACTGAAAATAGCGGAGTTGTTTGTTCGAAAGAAAAATTGATTTATTATGCGTTCCTTTCTCATCCAGTTGCTTTTTCTTCAACAAGTAACAATGCATTTAGCTGCTATAAATTACATTTGCTTTCTCATTTTACATATAGAGAGTTTCATTACACTTTCTAATAACTAACACCAAGAAAAGAGATATTTCAAAGCAAAATACATAAACGGATTTCAATTGTCATTTAGCACAGTATAGAACAACAAACAGATTTCGGGCCTATAATGAAAGAAATAATTCATATATATATA
>NC_068992.1:15995487-16000077 GCF_001194135.2 Octopus bimaculoides
TATATATACTTGTATTTGTGTGTGTATGTATACGTTTATATATTTTATATATTTCGGAAGAATCATAATTAATAAACCCAATAAATACAACAACGTCAATTGTTGTTTGTCAAAATTTCACTCATTTTTTTTTTCTTTTCATTTTCCAAAGCAGTTGTTCTATGTTTATGTCCTCCAAAATATGTTTCCCTACACCAATCTGTAACCTTTCCAATGTTTACCCATTTTTTCTTTGAAATTCTTCGTACTTAGTTCTTCAACATATTTTCCTGTTGTTACATTTCCATTGTTGTAACCATGTGAGCTAATGAGGATTTTGGTTACTTACTCAGTTTCTTTTGTTGTTGCTGACATCACAACACAACGTGCGCACGTGTTTGTTTGTTTGTTTGTTTGTGTTTGTGTGTGTGTGTGTGTGATAGCTTAAGTTCTGTTATTTTACATATCCAATTCTTCTTCTTGTAATGTGTTTGGTGATGGGTTGTTGTACATGGTGCCGACATTTTTGCTTGCTTTGCAAGGCGAATAGAAGAACCATGGCTATTTCTTTTTCTGTGGTAGCAGAAATGGAGAAAAAATATTATGTGAAAAGCAGAATAGCAAATAAAGATGAGCCCTGTAGCTGGACACAGAAAATATATAGCATCAAGCTCTTGTATCTACATATAGAATCCTTTTCCATCCTATTCACATAAAGCTTGGCTTCAAACAACAATTATTTACAGATTAAAATGGCAATAGTGAAATCCATGCCAGCTCGAAATCTCTACTAGTTATAATTTTTCCGACGAGTGAATATCACCATATAGTATAGAGTTCCTCGCATGTCTGCTTTCCAGTCTGTCTGTCTGTCTCTTTCTCTCTGTATATCTCTCTCACTTCTCTCTCTCTCACTCTCTCTCACTCTCTCACTCTCTCACTCTCTCACTCTCTCTATATATCTTCATGCGTGTTTGTGTGTACGTATTTTATCTTTCAACTTTTGTTTGTTTCAGTCATTTGACTGCAACCATGCCGGACCACTGCCTTGAAGAATTTCAGTCGAACGAATTTACTCCGGTATTTATTTCACAAGCCTAACATTTATTGTATCGGTCTCTTTAGCCGAACTGCCAGTTAACGGGGTTGTAAACTAACACCAGTTGTCAAGTGTTGATAATGGACACATTTACACACATACAAAAACATTTTATATATATATACGACGGGCCTCTTTCAGTATCCGTTTTCCAAATCCAATCAGTGGTGCAGTAGTGGAAGACGCTTACGCAATGTAATACACAGCGGGACTGAACACAGTGTCATATGGTTGAGAAGCAAATTTCTTACCACACAGTCACGTCTGTGCCTATGTGCATACGCTTTATATGTGAGATACGCACATGTATGAATATAGCCCCTCATGCTCAAAGTTTGAAGTCAATAAATGCCAGAACACTCACAGTCCAATATAGTATTGTCTATACTTTTTGTTTGAAGAATATCACATTTCCATCTTCGCAATAGATTTTGAATAGATTACCTTAGAAGATATTTTGGTCTTTTATTTACGATGGAGAACTCAAAAATTCTTCAGCAATACGGAAATGTCTTTTGACTTTTCTTTATATGTTAAACCTTTGTCAATATATTACCTAGGTTCATAAGCATGATATATATTTATGTCATGCATTCTGACAATTTTACATAGTTTTCCAGTTAACTATTCAAGTCCATAAGATTGTGAAATATTGGTATATCGATAAGCAATTTATAAGGTATTGTCAGAAAGAATAGCATACAGAATGAAGATCAATTTTCCTCTATTCTAGACTGCTAACCACAATACAATTAGGCTTGGCAAATATATACCTGATACTCACTTTTAATGCAGAATTAATACAGAGATAAACTCTCATAGGATATATTTCTTTTACTTCTGCTTAGCATAATTTAGATTGTTCATTCCCTATCATACACACTCAGAGGGACACAGGCACATATATACACGCACACACACATAGAAGCACATACACAGATGTCTACCTGTGTTTATGTACATCTATGTGTGTTGAACTTTGTATGTTTTTATTTAATGTATCTCGTATTACGTAAATTTGTCAAGGTGAAAATTATGTTCAGAATAACTGTTGTTTCACCCCCCTTTCCTTATCTGAATGAGATCATTGAAGACATGAAGTCGCTGAGACTAATATATCATGTCAATTGAATAAAGATTATCAACGATTATTCAATGTCACGATAAACTATCTCTAAAATAAATGTGTCACTCAGAATGTTCATCATCAGCAGCTGGAGAAGTATTTGATGCAGGGCTGTTACGATTTATCTTGATAAATCAGTGTCGCCCTTTGAGCTCATGCGAAATCCACCCATAAATAATATTTTTCAGGAATTTGTAAACTTAGATAATGAAAGACTCGGAGTTCACCGAGTCATGCCACACACTTACATCAATTTGTCGTAAGGAAAATGTCAGCGATTATATATTACTTCTGTTATCAACAACTAGTTTAAACATAGTTGTTAAAAGTTTAGAACATGCATTTTAAAAATTATTCTTAAAAGTTTAATGAATTCAGATTGTGTTCATATTAAAGAATCATTAATATAACACACAAGCAGTTGCGGCTGGCTGTGACAAACACAGACACAAAAACGCACACACAAACACATACACGGATAAGCGCACAGACAGACAGTCAGACAGACAGACAGACAGACAGACAGACACACACACACACACACACACACACACACACACAAACACAGACGCACACTTTCAGGTTTTCACTTTCTCTCTCTCTCTCACACACAGATATATGATACGACCGTCTTCCACGTAGTGAATTCATTCACAAAGCATTGGTCAGCCCGGATCTATAGTAGGAAACAGTTACCCAAAGCACTACGAAGAAGAGATCTTGAAGCCACGTGGTTGCAGGGTGAGCTATTTAACCAGAGGCATACTCATGATATTTGCAATATATAATCCTTTATATTGTAGGCACAAGTCCTGATGTTTGCGGGAAGGGGATAAATCGATTTCATCGACCCCAGTGCGTAACTGGTATTTATTTAATCGACCTCGAAAGGACGAAAAGCAAAGTCGAACCCGACGGAATTTGTACTCAGAACGTGGAGGCATACGAAATACCGTTAAGCATTTCGCCGGACGTGCTAACGATTCTGCCAGCTCACCGCCATATTTACAATCACTTTTATCTCTTTTATTTGTTTCACTCTTTTGAATTGAATTAAACAAAAGTCGACATGCATTAATATCACTTTTCACAGTGTACGTGCGTTTAGTTTCTCAGGTCACACGTGACCTCATACGCGGTACATTTTGTTGCACATACACAATCACCCACCCAAAGTAACACCCAAGTTTTCACATTACACACTTAAGAAACGTACAGATCAACATTAGACGCCACTCCACATACTAGCGCCGCCAAATTAATAACTGACATCTATACACATTCATACATCCTACAAAACACAGTTGCTAAAACCATTTTCTTGCTGTCTGCTAAACCATTATTCTGACACATGCATCTTCATAACCACTTGCAGCTCCCTTCCTGATATCACTTTATAGAATAACATTCTGACTGATATTTATCCCATCAATTTGCCTTCACTATCTCATTCCACTAATTAATATACCATGTTAAATTATTCGACAGTCATCCTTTCTCGCCTTTCTTTCTCTCTTTTTATCTGATTCTTTACTTCCTGAAGAAGGATTAATGTACGAAACGGCAAATCAATATCGAATTCGATGTACATTGTTCTTTGCTTTTTTGCGCTCTTCTCTTTACATGTAGCCATTCTTTACTTTAGAACTTTAACAGACATATATTTGTATACATATGTATATTTGCTCACTTATACATGTGCTTCAATATGTATGTATGTATGTATGTATGTATGTATGTGTGTGTGTGTACGTGTGTGCATGCGTGCGTGCGTGCATGCATGTATGTATATATGTATGTATATGTGTATGTATTTATGTATGTATGTATGTATGTATGTATAGGCGCAGGAGTGACTGTGTGGAAGAAGCATGCTTCCCAACCAAATGGTTCCGGGTACAATCCCACTGCGTGGCATCTCGACAGAGTGTCTTCTACTATAACATCGGGCCGACCAATGCCTTGTGAAACGGAAACTGGAAGAGGCCCGTTGTACACACACACACACACACACACACACACACACACACACACACACACAGAGACACACACACACACATACATACACACACATACACACACACACACATACACGCACACACACACAGACACACACATGTATTTGTGTGTCTGTATTTGTCCTGCCACCATAGCCTGAACCGAAGTTAGTGTGTTTACGTCTTTGTATTCTAGTGGTTCAGCAAAACAGACCGATAGAATAAGTACTAGGCTTCTAGAAAATAAGTCGTGGGGACGATTTGTTCGACTAAAGGTGGTGCTCCAGCATGGCTGCAGTCAAATGAGTGAAACAAGTAAAAGAATAAAAGAATATATATATGAATATGTGTGGGTATATGTATATGTTTATATATATATATATATATAT
>NC_068992.1:16000486-16004424 GCF_001194135.2 Octopus bimaculoides
ATATATATATATATATATATATATATATATATATATATATATAAATATATATGCATAAACATACATACACACACACGCGCGCGCGAATACACACACACAAGCACAAACATTTTTACACATGCATGGACTTACGTGTATTTACTCATAAATTATGTACTGATTTAGAGGTGAACTGCACAACTAATGCGAATATTTAATTCCGTTAATCATAAGCAAAACGTTCGTGCAAAACTCGTCGGAAATTTCCAAATTCTCTTTTCAGATTATAGCTAAACATTTGCATTCATAATGAATGGCAAACATGGTTATGTGAGAAAGTGTTGAAATTATAATCTCAGAAAGCTGCAGTTTTCAAGCAAAGAAACACAAATTCTACAAATTCAATTTCCAAGTGCAAAAGCGAAAATATGAAACAATTCTTTTAAACTAAATAGATAACACTTTAATGTAGTTTTTACCTAAATGCCAACGATTGCATTCTGTTGTTTAGGTGGAAACCAATTCTTTTGCGTAGGATTATACAGAAAGTTGAAAAAAAAAAGGCTATCATATATGAACATTCGCATAAATGCACAACATATTCATACATGCATAAGTACATATGAATATATACGTAAGTAGGTACGGATATGCATATATATGGACATACATACACTCATATACACAAACGTCCATATATACTCACATTCCTACACCTATATACATACATACGTGCCTAATTACACACATATTCGCGGTCACGTGTGCACGTCTATCTATCTATCTATCTATCTATCTGTATGTGCGAATGTGCGCGCCTGTGTGTGTAATTTCCATAGGAGTGCCCAATTATAAGAAGCCTCTACCGCAATCACGTTTCCAGATCCAGTCTCATACCGTGGCGACTTCGGGCAAGTGTCTTATACTATAAACCTAGCCGAAAAAAGGCTTGTGATTGGATTTGGTAGTCGAAAACCGTCGAACATATACACACATACATACATACATACATACATAATACATACATACATACATACATACACATATACATACATACATACATAGATACATATATATATATATATATATATATATATATTTTCTATTCTTTTATACGTTTCAGCCTTGAGGCTGCGGCCACGCTGGGGCACCAACAGTAAAACCAAGGCACCAGGTGATTCGAACCCTCGACCTCCAGTTTAGTAGACTGGCGCGCTAAGTAACTGAGCTATGGATCCGATACATATCTCCTCCTCCCACCCTACCCACACAAAGCTCTCCATCCCCTACTCCTAATTTCCCTGTCTGCACGGGCTCTGCAATGACAACCATGAGTTTGAGACTCAGTCTCAACTTATGGTTCGCTACTTTATCTTTAGTACATATCTCCTCACCACTATCAACATAGCCCTTGCTCTCTCTCTCTCTCCGCACTTGCCTCGTTCGTCTCCCGCTCCCACTCACCTACCACCCTTACAACCTGCCCCTCCAACCTACCATTCTCCGAACCATCCTGCGACTCCAGTTCGACCGCTTCACCTTGTACATTTTCCCAACCTACCCCCTCTTCAAATGAGCTCACAACCTACGTGACCTCCTGGTCCACAGTTTCTTCCCTAACCCACCTCCCAGCCTGGCTCGTTCCTCTGCTGCTGCCCACACGGCCGCATTGCGCGTAGACTCGAAATATCCACTAGACCAGCCCTGGCGCCCTTATACAATATATAATAGAGCACACGGGTCTTAATATTCCGTGTATCGTTCAATTTTTCTAGAACGGTATTGTGCGATTTGAAGATGTGTTTGTTGTCTAGAGCTGTTCAAACGTGTCGTGATGTAGTTTGTTGAGCGGCCATGGTTGGAGAGAGAATCAATAGAATTTGAACCATTTATAAATTGATGAAGTGAGTTTAGTTACCGTAGCCTGGAATATATTTGTTATTGAAAAGTAATATTTAATTTTATTGACTTTCAACTCAAGCTTGTTCCGTCCTTGACTTCTCGATGAAATGATTACATATACAAATTAAACGAAGGTATAAACAGCCAAAAACAAAAAGAGTTAATCATGATCAAAATTAGTTCCATTCAAGTGATTATGAGCAAAAATAGAACTGTGATGAACTTTAAATAAATATTTACTCTTAAAAAAAATTGTATCTCCAACTAGGTGTGACTTCTGTTTACTTTAGCCATTAAGTGTGAGAGTCGTTTTAGAACCTTTGACATTCTACTATCATGAAAAGTTAATTGATTGTTGTAACAAAAAATTGTTGATTCAATATCGAAACACATAATAGCGACTAATGGCTGTGTGACAAAAAAAAAAAAAAAAGAAGCGCTCTTTGCAATAGTATAGTTGCGGATTCTATCCCACTGCGTAGCCTCTTGGAAAAGTGTCTCCTACAATAGTACTAGGCCTTGCGAGTGGATTTTACAAAGACCGATGAAATATGTATCAAGCTTTAAAAATTGCTGGGGGTTGATTCGTTGGACAAAAAATTTTCAATGCGGTGCCCTAGCATGGCTACAGTCTCATGTCTGAAACAAATAAGATATAATATATAAACATACATGAGTGCGCATGCGTGCGCATGCGTGCGCACACACAGAGTTTCCGGCGCGATGCTGATCTTCAGCTATTCAAATTCAAAATGGTTGAAGATTAGCATCACGCTTGAAACTCGGAGAACAAACGAATTTGAATCAAACTGTTCTGATCCATATATGTAACTCCCCAAAACGTGTTGAGTCCCCTTCTTTTGTTTATTCACTGACTCGTATATATGTGTGTATGTTTGTGTGCATGTGTATATATGTATATACATATGTGTGTGTGCATGTATATGTATATGTATATATATATATATATATATATATATATGTGTGTGTGTGTGTGTGTGTGTGTGTGTATGTGTGTATGTATGCGTGTGTATGCATTTATGTATGTATGTATGTATGTATGATAGAAGGAGGTCGTACAGGATTCGAGAAAATAAAACGGGGTAATCACAGCTAGAAAGATATCTCACTTATGAGTATGATTAGTCACGACTATCGACTTGGAGAACCTATCGTTAATCAGGTCTCTTCGCAGACATGTACTCTGCATCTCCAGTTCGGTAGCACAGCAAGATTCTTGTATTATAGTTTTGTGTTGACCAAATTTTGTCAAGGGAATTTGGTAGACAGAATGGATTGTGGTAGTCTGTATGTGCGTGTGTGTGCTGTGTGCAAGTGTATTGTTTAGCTATATGTACCAGAGAGAAACACAAAAAAACGTCGAAAGAACCACTAATGTTTTGTTTCGAACAAAGTAGGTCCCTTGCAGCGATTACGTTGCACAAAAATACAGGGAACACCTTGGCTCGTCGTCAAATCGGTAATAAAGCAGTGATTGGTTCCGTAGGTCTCCGTTGTCCCCTATGATACCTGTACCTACCAGTGCTATTGTCCCTCGATTGTATCGTGAAATATAAACAATTTGAGTAAGATATTACTGCAGTATCACTTGGAAGGATGATCAAAAAAATAATGTTTATATAATTTTGAGCATTCTTATATTCTTTTCTTCATGATATCAGTATAACTTCGTTCAGAATTATCTTTAAGTGCATTACGTCACTGCCTCCATTTGATCTGATAATTGTTTACGTGGAAGCAACAATCAGTAATATATTACTAATTTATCTGAATGAAGAATCGGGAAGTCAGTATTAAAAAGAATACGAATAAACACACACACTCATTCTCTCACTCACTCACTTACTCACTCACTCACTCACTCACTCACTCACTCACTCACTCACTCACTCACTCACACATTACTCATCCACTCACTCACTCACAGAGACGTACATGCAACATATATACACATGAATACTCACAAACATACACATATACATCTTTCTATCCATATATGAATGAACACACACACACACACACACACACACATATAT
>NC_068992.1:16004575-16009406 GCF_001194135.2 Octopus bimaculoides
TATATATATATATATATATATATATATATATATATATATGTGTGTGTGTGTGTGTGTGTGTGTGTATATGTGTCTGTAAATATTCATATGTGTGTCTATGTGCATGTGTGTGTGTATGTGTGTGAGCATGTCTATGTGTGTCGCCCGCAGTCATGAGTCTTGGAGAACTGGAAGCTATTAACAACAAATTAACAACTGTAATCAAACTAATCAATCGAACCAATTTGAAGAATGTCATTAAAGTCTTTAGGGAATACAAATTTGATGCCATTTCTTTCTAAATGTATTAAAATTGACATCTAAAACTTGACGTACATCGACTAATTAAAGACGAATATGTTACGCTGAGTCGGTAGGATATGTGATATTGAAAGGATATATATGTACACGCACACACACACACACATATATATATATACGTATACATGCATGCATACATTATAACATTATATATATATATATATATGTGCATATATATCTGTGTGTGTATTTGTGTCTGTGTTTGTCCTCCAATTACGGCTTGGCATCCAGTGTTGGTGTATATATATCCGCGTAACTTAGCGGCAAACGTAACAAATAGAATAAGTACTAGACTTTAAAAAAAAGTACTCGGCTCAATTTGTTCGGTGCTCCAGCCTTGCCGGATTCACAGTGACTGAAAGAAGCAAAATAGTAAAAGAATAAAAGAATATAAAATATATAGCTTAGGTAAAACTTAGCGTTGTTTTTTACTGGTAGTTTAGCAACTTAAGTTGATCCAGAAAATGAGTATCCGATTTTATTTTCAGCTATTTCAGTTCGTAAGACATGTCTTCGCAGTAACATGGTTTCTATTCATATCTTACTCCGCTGCATCTTGGGCAAAGAACTATGTAATCTATGCTCATGTCGACCGACGTTCGGTAAATGAAAAATAGTACTACGAGCCTGTGCGAATGTCTATAGAACACACACACACACACACACACACACACACACACACACACACACACACACACACACACACACACACACACACACACACATACACCCCCGCACACACATACACACACACATACACATTCACACAGAGGCACACACGCACAGACACACAAAGGCACACACAATATTTTGTTTTGGGAAGCTATTGATGCGTTTCATTATAATCCATTCCATACACACCAAGGCAGCCAATTTGTTGGAAACTGTAATGGTGGATTGTGAAACTACATTGAAAATGTTACGATAAAGTCTCTAAAAGTTTTTCTATTTAAATAAGTTTATATAAGTGTTTAAGTAAACCTTAGTTAAGTTGCAAATCAATAGTTACTAATTTCAATAACACCTTTGTTCATTCCAGAATGTGACAGAGCACTCAAAAAATAGGAAACAGAGCAATAATTCTCTTTATGTGCGTGAAAAAGTGAAGTTACGAAGCATTTGCATTTACTAAAGAGCATTAAAGAGAGGAACATGTTTAAGAAAACTGTCTGTTAATTTATATAAAAGATTGTGAATTGTAAACGACTTTTTTAAAGGAATCGTAACGTGTTGTATATTTTCTATGCGTGCTAAAACAGTAAAAACCGAACAAACAAAGAATTCAAACACAGAGATGTGGACGGCGTAGGGTAGATACATTATTGGCATATCTATTCCAATAATGTAGCGTGATAAAAAAAAAAAAAACAACTATTTGATAGACCTAGTCTTCTATTATAATCCTATTCACATCAAGGAGGTTTCCATTGTTATTTTAAAATAATTACTTCAAGAGGGATTATAAAGTAATTTACTTCAGAAAAATAAGTTATAGAGATAGGTGAAAGAGTATTACATAAAACAAAATATAACGACGAACGAAAACAGAAAAAAAAAGAAAAAAAAAGTAATTAAAAATTTATGCATGTAATGGGAAAACAAAAATATATTTTTTCAAAATAATTACACAGTAAACAAGAGAAGCTAACACACACACACACACACACCTATACATATTTAAAAAACGATGGCATGCCATATATAATTTACGTTTATATGCATTTGGTTAACGTTTTACTATAATTTGTTTTATTTTTGCGAACGATTTATTTAATTTTTTCATTTATTATAGTTTTTATTTCCTTTTATTTTTTAAAGTTTATGTTTTCAAGTATAGACTGTAATTTTCTGCTGTGGATTATGCATAGTAAATAACAATGAATAGCACTGCAATTATCGTAACTCTCTCTCTCTCTCTCTCTCTCTCTCTCTCTCTCTCTCTCTCTCTCTCCGTCTCTCTCTCTGTCTGTCTCTATGTCAGTATACCAGTGTGTGTTAAGTGTGAAGGTAAATGATGTTTATATAGCTTAAAATTCTTTGACATAAACGGCGACTGTGGTATAGAAAATATTCAACATAATGTTTCATTGGTTGGGAAAAGTACAGGAACTGCCCAAATGTCTAGGCAAAAAAAAAAAAAAAAATCTATCAGGAACTCTCTTGGAGGTTCTTGTTGCCCTCTGCCGTCAAACCTTGATATTAGCTATAAAAAAAAAAGGAGGATGCAGTTTTGCTTGCCTCACTTCCGGTTATCGTCTGATAGTCTGAGATAGTCTGTACTTTCACCGCTTGCCGTTATACATGTTGTATGCTCTGTCTGAAGATGTTCGTTTTCATAACTCTGCGAAGACGACACTGAAGTAAATTTTATTCCTACGATTGCGCCTTTATTCCGGGTCTACTAATCTGACGGGTTTTCTCAATGGTAGGTCTACTGTATAAAGGACCGAGCTACACTCTCAATATCCACACTCACTCATGCAATCAAGTTATCGTGGGTAATCACATCACGCGTGAAGTAATCATGTGTCGAAAATGTGAAAAGGCAGAAAGCCAAATTTTAAGTTCAGTACCAGAATTTCAGTTCCTTGGAATCGTATTTCCTTGTTTGCTTTCTTAACATGGGCAGAATCATCAGGAATGCATTAGGGACCTGAAGAGAACAAATAACACGGAACATTAGGCTGCAGGGAGCAAGGCTGCTACTCAAGCAAGACTCTATGTGTTCCAGCAAACATAAGTTAAAATAATAATAATGATAATAAAAATACCAACAACAATATTAATAATAATAATTCTCGTCATAATCATCATCATCATCATTATCGTCGTCATCATCATCGTCGTCGTCATCGTCATCGTCGTCAACATCATCATCATCATCATCATCATCATCATCATCATCATCATCATCATCATCATCATCATCATCATCATCATCATCGTCGTCATCATCATCACCATCATCACCATCATCATCACCACCATCGTTGTTATTATGGCGGTGAAAAGATGGAATCGAGAAGATGCTTAAAACATTTCTTCCGGGTTTCTACGCTCTGAGCGTTATTACCTCTAAATTCAACGTTTACCTTCCGTCCATTGGGGGTCGATAACATCTTTTTTCTGTTGTTATTCCATAGTGTTGGCATAGCTTCCAGTGTATATAGGTCCCAGCTCTGTCGTGTCTATGAATATATTCCTTTTTAGCCAGGACTGGGCAGCCAGAAATAATATGGTTTATTGTTTCTTGTCCATCGCCACATATTCTGCAGTTACTTGTTATGTTTCTTTTCATTATACGTTTTTGGTAATTTCTGGTGGGGAGGCTTTGGTCTTTTGCAGCAATTAAAAATCCTTCAGTCTCAGCTTTGGGTCCTGAGCTTCTCAACCATTGTTGGGATTTTTCTCTGTCTAATTATTATTATTATCATTATTATTATTATTATTATTATTATTATTATTATCAACGCCATCATCATTTGTATTATTATTATTAACGCGGTGAGCTGGCAAAATTGTTAGCTCAGACAAAAATGCTAAGCGGCATTTCGTCCGTCTTTACGTTCTGAGTTCAAATCCCGCCAACGTCGAATATGCATTTCATCCTTTCGGGATCGATAAAATAAGTACCAGTCATGTAATTGACTTACTCCATCTCTCCAAACCTGCAAACTTGGTGCCAAAATTTGAAGACACTACTACTACTACTACTACTACTACTATAAATGAGTGAACTGTTAAGATTTTCAGCGTAAAATGACACTAACAAAGAGCGGATTTAAAAGTTTCCATTTGAACAGTCATTATTCAGATGGAAATCCCATTCTTCGACAATCTAATGACTTTTCTGGCGTCTTTCTCATTTCTTTAAGCAGATTTTGTGTCGCGTTTTGAAGATTGTAACAAGAAGGAAACGATAAGAAATTTAATTACTAAAAACTTTTTATGTTTAAAATCAATAAGAAGAGATTGTCTCGATTTTGATTTTATTGTTTTAAGGAAGAAATCATGAAAATTATTGACAAGGAAAAAAACGAGATTCATAAAATGCAAAATCAAAAAAGAATGTGCAATAAATTGTTTGAAAATTGGATATAATTTTTAAAAATCTTAGAAACTTTATGGTTTTCTGTATGAATATATATGTGAACGTATTTGAAAAAAGAGGGTCTAACGATGTACATACATACATACATACAGACGTAAAATGCACATGTACAAACCCGTGTATGTATCTAAGAGAGTGTGCCAGTTTCTGGGCATGTGCATAAATTCTTAAAATTGGTAAAGAGGAAGTGTTTGTCTCCGACCTCCATTTGAATAAGTATACCTCTCAATTCATCTCCCTTTCCCTCTATATTGATACTTTTTACGCACGTATGAAAGTGTTCATACACACACAATCACACGTACACACGTACACATATATATATATATATGGGTATATATATATAGATATGCATACACACACACACACACACACACACACACACACACACACACACACACACACACACACACACACACA
>NC_068992.1:16009416-16010752 GCF_001194135.2 Octopus bimaculoides
ACACACACACTCACACACACACACATACACACATATATATATATAAAATTATAATTTAGGGTATCTAAGAGATATCACCACGCTGGGAGTAGCAGTCAAAGCTTGACTCTAATCATCACAATAAATGTTCATATAGCACCAGGAGACCTTTAATTATAATTTTAAATAATTATTCCCTTTCATGCTTTTTATTCCCATGCTGGCCACTTGATAAAATCGTCCGGCTTTACGTTCTGAGTACAAATTCTGCCGAGGTCGACATTACCTTTCATGATTTCGGGGTCAATAAATTAAGTACCAGTTACGTACTGAGGTCCCGATAAGGGACTCCCCTCTCTGCCAAAATTGATTCCTTGTGGTAAAAATCGAAACCTTTATTGTTATTATCATCATTAAAGTGACGAGTTGTCAGAATTGTTAGCGCACCGTGTGAAATGCTTAGCGGTATTTCGTCTGCCACTACGATCTGATTTCAAATTCCGCCGAGATCGACTTTACCTTTTATCCTTTCGGGTTCGATAAAATAAGTACCAGTTACGTGCTAGGGTCGATGTAATCGACTTATCCTTGTCTCCCTAAATTTCAGGACTTGTACCTATCCTGCAAAGGATTTTTATTATTATTATCATTTGAGAGAACAAGAATCTCTTAGATAAAAAACGATTGGCAGTAATGAAAAATATAAACATTGAAATCGTTGAAAGTATGTTAAATACTGGATAATGGTGGAAGCAAGCATAAGCTATACAATGAATAAAGAGGTCCTATTAGAAATTTAAAGTGAAAATAAACTTGTATACGCCATATAAATCAGAGTAAATATTAACAATTACTATAAGAGCGAATGATGCAAAGAGCATGCACAGAATACGTAAAGATATAAAACATAAATAGATGAGTTTACTAGAAGGGTGGGGGTCATAATTGTGTAAGTGAAAAGTGGAGTAGATGCAAAAATGAGCGAAAGACGAAAACAAGTAAAAACGACTATTGTACGGATATAAACATTGATAGGCAGCGATTAGAAAGGGTACAATAGATACAGAAATTAGACAGATGCAGGTTAAAATAATTGCATGCAACGGGTAGCTGTAACAGAAGAGATGCAATGATTAGAAAGCGTAAAACTGGCAGAGAAATTGTGAAATTTGGTAACTAAAGAATTAGATTCATAAAAAAGGGTTAAGCTCCCAACTAAAAGAGAGGAAATGGCGACTGAGATAATACGAACAAAATACAACACTGAAACATGCGATGATGTCGAAATATGTGTGTGTGTGTGTGTGTGTGTGTGCGTGTGTGTGTGTGTGTGTGTGTGTGTGTGTGTGTGTGTGTG
>NC_068992.1:16010903-16014098 GCF_001194135.2 Octopus bimaculoides
ATATATATATATATATATATATATATATATATATATGTATATATTGCATATGTATGTCGGTATATATGTATAGAGACCTGAAATCTAATTAACAGGAGAATTACAAAAATAAACAAAAAAACCAAAATAAAAGCATTAAACCTATTCTTGTCGGGTTCCCAACAAGTATGTCATCCATGTTTCTTGCAATGAACATAGCAACAAGGCTGAATCTTTCCAAAGTACATTATCAGGGAAGTAGAGCGATTAATCAACATAGCGGATTGCCTCCATATTGGATTTTGATGACGTCAGGGTTAAAGATACAGACTTACTACTGTCTTTACTCCTTAAGATGCGAATTTTCCATGTATCAAGAACCTGATAAGATAGTGCTTGTAAATGTGAACTGATATATGTAAAGCTTTTTTCTCCCTGCAGTATTAATTAAACAAGAAGTGCTGATATTTTTTTTTAATTATTAATACTGCGTGATAAGCCTAAGAATATTTTGTTCACACATAGTATATCGTACCATCAACAATGTTTGTCTTACTAGGTCATAAACGTGACGAAATCTTTTTAGTTATCTAAAGTGCATACTTGTGTATATGTCTAAACATACATTCATGCATACATACATCCATATACATATGGATCACTACTCACTCGACTAGTTACTATCTCTCTATCCTGTATTTTATTATTACTATTTCTCTTCTTCTCCCCATCCCTCATCTTCTCCGACATCTTCTTCTTCCTTTCCACCACCTCCTCCCTTATTTTATTACTACTGCAATACAGATCACTACGACCATCAACAGGTCAATGTAAGGACACTCAACCATTTAACACGCTGCTACTATCATAGCACTCCTTCTTCGAACCCAAGAGAGTTAACGAGTGAAACAGAGACAGGTAGAAACAAGAAAAATGCCCCTGTTATTTGAATACTATACAAATATGTCTTTAAAAATACTTTTCTTTTAAATTTACCAAAATTTTATTTTTCAATAATTTTTCAAAAATTTATTATTCATATTTACTGTTGAAAAGATTTCAAGGATCGAAACCATTTCAGAGTCACTGGCTGAATCGGAATCATCAGCATATTAGAGTTCCGTAATGATTGAAGTAAAACCCTTTGTCTTGAATTTCAGTCTATACAGATTAATTATATTCTCTGTTGTTCGACTTATTCTTTGTAAGCCTAGTACTTATTCTATCGGCTCTTTCGCCGAACCGCTAAGTTACGGGGACATAAACACACACACACACACACACACACACACACACACACACACACACACACACACACATATATATATATATATATATACATATATATATATACATATGTATATATGCGTATGTGTATGTGTTTGTGTGTGCGTTTATGTGTGCGTGATCGGGCGCGCGCGTGTGTGTTATGCGTGTGTTGATCTGAACATATATATATAGGCGTTGAAGCATGGAAATCATTCAATGTGACTGCATATCTTGACTTAAGTATATATTTATACACGTATGTTTATTCTCTCAACAACTGTATCTATGATTTCTGCAGGCTAAACATCTGGCTCGCTTGAAACAGACTAATTGATAGTTTGTAATTGCAATTTCTTAATTAGTAAGTTCTTCCCAATTATGCAAACCCTCACTTTCAGGACTGTTACTAAGGCATTTAGTTAAATTCCTAAACTCTGTAATAATTACAGATATAAATCATAACAAAAGACCAGGTGGACTATTCACAAAAGACCTTTACTTTGATAAAGTGGTTATTTTTATGCATTTGACTTTTTTTATGTATTTGACTTAACTTTAACATGTTAACAACTGTTGAGCGACTGACTTCGTCATTCTGTGTTTAGGTTTAGTTTCTGCAAAGGGATTTGCGGGACGTGATCAAATGTTGTCATGGAAAAGAATTGTCTCTTTTTCCATTGGCTAATGATGGATGTAAACATTGCATTTATAAGCATACTTTGGCGATTACTTCACACAAATTTCCGATTATTTCGCTAGCATTCAAGAAATATTTATTGATGATTTCACTTACTGGCAACCAAACATTTACCGACATTTTTAGATGCAACTGCGGTTTGATAAAGTGTTCAGGTACTTCACCCTAGTACACCCACGGCGTAGATTGTCGTTAACTGATCTGAAGAATCCATTTTCATTCCTTGTCACAACGCGATCAAGGGAGATATTGCATCATTGCACAAGCGAACCGCAGAACAAACTTCCTAATGTCATTTTTTTAAAAAACAATTATTCTTTTTCTGATTAAGTGATTTCCATGTTTGGAGATACTTCAAATTTCCAAGGTGGTGCGAACGAAGAACAACTATTAAAATTGTTTATTTCTTCTGTAAGCTCGTGAATGATTTTGTATGCATCTGTTTTAATTCACTTGATAAACTATACACTCGTTGACAGTTCCTTCGCAAAATACTTGACTGCAATAGAAAGCAGTGAAGTCAATTTTCATTTCACTTTGACCTTATTTAATAAAACGTCTTGTTCGAATTGTTTTATTACACATTTTACTTCATAGTTTAAAAATAAATACAAATAATCAAATGAAAGCAAAGCTATTAGCATAAATAAATAGAGATCGGAGATTCAGAATACTAAATTACATGAAGATAATTAATTAAAAATTTGTTTCCAATCAAGCATCCACGAGTAAAATACTAGAAATTGCAATTTAGTTTTGAAATAGCGTCATGTGTATATCTGTATCGGTGCATGTATGTACGTATGCATCCATGCATGTATATATATATATATATATATATATATATACACACACGCATATATATATATACATGCATATTTGCATACATACATACATCTAATAACTACCAAGCGTTGTTGTACATTCATTGACCAAGTTTGCATACATAAGGCTGATAACATCATAAGATTAGGAAAGCAGCTCCTTGAGCAACACTCTTTGTCTCATATCCTAGAATACATGCAACGTATCATCAGAAGAAAGGATGAGCCTATATGAACAGAAGACCATACATGGACATGTCTGTAGAAAGCTCCGTGATGATAGTAACATAGATCATCAAACCAGTCTATCATGGACCCATAGCCGGATTACTTCCTACCACTTTGATGGGTATGCGTTTGCAATCTAGGGACAGGAAATATCAACCAAGTACCTGATATATATATATATATATATATATATATATA
>NC_068992.1:16014838-16015706 GCF_001194135.2 Octopus bimaculoides
TATATATATATATATTTATATATATATATATGTATATACATTCACATATATATTTATGTAATATTGTTGTGGCCTTGTTAAACCTCCAATAAAGCACGTCTATCCACCAATGTGGTGCTGAGCACTCATTCTCGCTGATTGATGTTATATAGATAGACAGATACATACATACATGCATATATATATGCATACATATGTGTATATGTATATATGCTATTTATATACATATATACATGCATGTATATATATATATATATATATATATATATATATATATATATATATATATATATATATATATATACATATATACATACGTACATATATATATGCATATATATATTTGATGCACATGTATGTATGTACTCATATAAGTGCATGTTCATATTTCATTAAATGATATACACATATATATATAGACTCATATATATATATATATATATATATATATAGACACACGAAATATGTGTGTTATAGAGTGTGGGAACGCATGCATGTGTGCATGTGTAAATGTGTATGTGTGTATGTATATGTGTGTATGTTTATTTAAGCATGTGTTGATGCGCTCATGTGTTCTTTGCATACGCGGATAAAAGCCTGAAATAAAACTTATTTTCAATTTATCTTACAATTCTGTTTCCAATTTATCATATACCAAACTTGATAAATCCTATTTCTCTCAAGTGTAATGAAAATCTCTCTCTCTCTTTTTTCTCTGTCTCTCTATCTCTCTGCCTTTCACTCTCTTTGTCTCTGTCTGTCTGTCTCTCTCGCTCTCTCGCTCTCTCTCTTTATATAATATATATAATTATATACAAACACCCATATATATATATAATTATATACAAACACCCATATATATATATAT
>NC_068992.1:16016211-16016827 GCF_001194135.2 Octopus bimaculoides
TTTTAGTTTTCACTGATTTTTTTCCTTTCCACTCAAAACAGAAAAAAAGGAAGTTATTCCAAATAATAACGACAATACTATTCTCAACAAAATATATGACGAAGATTTGTTTAAATTGAAGCTTTCTATAGAATTGTTTGCTATAAAAATCTATTTATTTAATTGGACTGCATATAAAGTATTGATTTATTTTACGTATATAAAGGCTAAAACGACAACTGAAACGATTGGTTTAGTAAATTGAATTTAATAATTAACGGTAGGCTGTTGTGTATATTTATAATACAAAAGAATTCATTATTCTACTACCAGGATAGATGAAAGGCAAATCCGATTCTAGTCAGATACGAAACTTTGATGTTAGTGAAACGTGGAGAATATTGAGAAGCATTTATTTTTCTTTATGTTTTTGATGATTTTTCCATCATTGTAATTAGTATAATTAATGTAATTAAAACCAGATGAGATTTAAAAATCAGGATAAACTAATTTTCACATTTTTATAAAACTTTCTAAACAATTTCTAAATGTTAGTAATCACACATGTATATGTGTGCGTGTGTGTATGTGTGTGAATGCGTATGTGTGCGTGCGTGTATGTATGTGTATATATATA
>NC_068992.1:16017094-16029859 GCF_001194135.2 Octopus bimaculoides
ATATATATATATATATATCTGTGTGTGTATGTGTGTCTCTGTGTGTCTCTGTGTGTGAACTTACGCTCTAGATCCAGAGATGCAACTGGCTTAATTACCATAAATACGTATTCGATATTGATATTATATTAGGACAATTCTCAGTTAATTATGGTGGTTACAGTATCCTCCTCCTCCTCCTCCTCGTCGTCGTCATCGTCGTCGTCATCATCATCATCATCATCATCATCATCATCATCATCCTCATCAACATCATCATCTTATTCATTGTCGACATCATCAATTCTCATCCCCATCTGTTTTTTAAAATGATAAAGGTATAGTTGAATGAAACGTATAAGGATATTCCTAGCAAAAAAATTGCTTGACTAAAACGGGCCTCATCACACAACCATACTTCTGCCACAATAATTTTCACTGAAAGATTATTCCAGCTTCTCACAGTATATAGGAACCACTAATGGATTGGTTTAAGCGTCATGCCTTCTCCAAAAAATAATATCGTGCAGGATATTAAAGCGACCATCATACACCAGGCAACAAACTTATTCAAATTGTATAAATTATTTTGCTCTTTAATTAACGGTAACAATGATTACAAGTATCCAACAGAGTCCCTGCATTCTCTTCAGTCTCTTTGTTTCTTCCTGCAATTATAACTAGGTGTACCTATTGTGTTGCAGCGAACTTTGGATACTCCGAACTCTTGTGACGATACAAAACTTTATGTTCTGTAGGATCGAAGCCATCATTATGACTGGTTATGCAAGATGCGTTGTTTTCATTCCACGCAATCACCGAATCCCATCAGATACCAAACACATTCAGTTTCGAAGGTCTTCGTTTTTCTATAACTATCAATAAACTTCCTGAAAGTGCCTGGGGCTCGCTGAAGTAGTGAACAAACAAGTCCATGTTTCTCTCACTCCCAACTCAATGTTGCATTCTAACATACTTGGTGTAGCTGATATACATGCAATAAACTATCAAACTACAGAGTAAGAAATATCGTTTTCCTTGGGGTCTTTGTTGAATAAAACAAATTTCTGCCTTACCTGTTGCGTATTCTTATTCAACAAAAACGCATGAATTAAATCGTAATGATATTATTACCTTAGTTCTCAAGATTGCACTTACCGATTTTCACAATCTCAGAAAATTCACACACCAAGAAAAGAAAAGAAAAGAAAATTAGAAAACATAACTCGTGTCTCCATTACAATATATATATATATATATATATATTGGATAGAAAAAATAATATATAATAATTTTTAAGTCATTTAAATTTTTACAAAAGAAAAGTTTCTGCTTAGAAGCTTGCTTTCCAACCACATAGTTCCGTGTTCAGTCCCACTGCGTAGTACTTTGGGCCGACCAAAGACTTGAGAGTGGATTTGGTAGACGGAAACTGAAAAAGCCCATCGTATATATATATATATATATATATATATATATATATATATATATGCGTGTGTGTGTGTGTTTGTGTGACTGTGTTAGTCCGCCCCGCCATCGCTTGACAACCGATGGTGGTGTGTTTTCCTCCCCGTATCTTAGCAGTTCGGTAAAAGTAACCGATAAAATAAGTATTAGGCTTAGAAAAATCAAGTCCTGAAGTCAATTTGTTCGATTAAAGGCGCTGCTTCAGCATGGCCACCGTCAGGTGATTGAAACAAGTAAAAGAATAAAAGAATATTGGGCACCCGAGAAAAGCAGAGTAACTCCACTATTGATATGTCCATCCTTGCTCAAGTTTAGTCCAATGCTGGACGAATGCCTCAGCATGTTCTTTCTACCAACCGCAGTTTGATATTTTACTCATCCATATTTAGGAACCGAAGACTTTAACAAAGTCTTCATTTCAACTTCTGCGTGGTCTTGTCATATTTTTCTGGATATGTTGTCCACTCTGTCAATTTGCTATTTCATTTATTGTCCTTTCTTCTAAATACATCTCCCGCCAAAGACTATGTCAGAGACTTTATTTTCCAGGTCCTATCCGGCAAAACTGTTGACACTCTTAACCTGTTGCTTTATGCTGTTGTTTCTCCACTTCTCCATTTTATTAACCTTCTTTCCATGGCTCCTTGTATTGATCTTAATCTATTTTCATTGTAAGTATGTATGTATGTATGTATGTATGTATAGATGTATGTGAGTGTGTGCACGTGTATGAGTATGTGCGTGCGCGCGCGCGTGTCTGTGGTGTATGTGTGTGTGTGCGCGCGTTTGAATACTACTCTGAACGGATGAAAGCAAAGATGACCTGAGAGGCGGAATTTGAAGTCAGAGCATAAATACGGGGAACAGCTACCATTAAGCATTTTAGTCAGAGCGCTAGCAATTCTGACATCTCACCACCTAAATAACAATTCTGACTATAATCGTAAGGTTAAGCAAAGTTTATGGAAGATATTGATCAAAGAGCAAGTTATATTTGCAACTGTATGATACCATTGTTTGTTTTGGTAATATCACGGTGTTTGTTTGGCCTATCCTGTAAAAGCGCTGCCAAATGACCGCTGGAAACAGTAAACAATATTTCTACCTAATATCATGACGAATCAATATGAATCTGAAGATATAATATGGAGACCGACAATATGCATCAGAACTTTAAATCTTCCCCATCTAATTTCTAGCAGATGTGAGAGCATTTATATGTTCATTCGACAGCCTAGAATTTGTGGTGGAAATTCCTGTCACATCAATATATAACCTCTTAAGAAAAAAGACAAGATTACGTAAGAAAACGTGCTTTCTATTAGTGTCTTAAGTAGTCAATGTTCATTTTATCTTCTCAAGAATAATATGGACAGAGAAAAGACAATGTGGAGAAAAAAGATTTATTTAGAGATTAGAGTTACGTAAAGTGTCGGTAAGCTGCCGAGTTCGATACGTACGCAATCTCCCACATTTATCAGTCTCCTGCCTGCATTTGCTCTCTTCATGTATTGGCGATCAATGTCTAGAAAGATGATGGGTGCCATTGCATTGTTAGAAGCTATCTTGTCTTCCTTTACAACTCCTTTAATTCATCCATTGTCCAATGCAGAATTCCTGCGTTATACCGAACCCCTGCGACTGCGAACAATATTATTGCGGAAATCAGGTTTCTGGCATTCAAATTTTGTCTAATATTTTTCTCAATCCCCGCAGATACTCTTTTTTTGTCTTTTCTATCATACCATTTTTGCTTAATTCCATGTGCCTCAAATATTCCTCGGTATTTATGTACGGGTTCCGTTTCAATCGCCTTCAACATTTCACCACTTGATATGCACATGCCGTCTTTTCTGACAGGTTTTCCTCGTCTTATCACCGTCGTAGTACATTTTGAAAGTCCATAATTCATCTTGATATCATGTGAAAAAAATACGCACAGACTGGACTAAGCTGTCGAGTTTTGCCTCTTTCTTTCGAATAACATCGAATCATACATGAACAGCCTTTATTTTGTCCTCTGCAGTATTTAACCTCCTCCTCCTCCTCCTCATCATCATCATCATCATCATCATCATCATCATCATCATCATTACCAATCAATTTGATGGGTGGGTGCGAGAATTTGTCGTAATTGCTCGCGTCAGATCAGGGCCGAGCATGCAATCTATTCATTTGGGGTTGACGAAGGAGATGTCCCTCGAGCACTGAATCTATGGAATGCATCCTTCTCTCTTCCCGATACCCAAAATCTTGTGGCATTTTACCAAGGTTTAGAAATCTTTTGAAAGTTTTTGTTGGTAGATTCCTTCACTGTTACAACTACGAACTAGAAAAGGCTTCTGGAAATTGTATAACAAGCAAGCGGTTATTGGTTTAAGTATATAGCGTGAACGCGTGTATGCGTGAGCGTTTTGTGTGTGCGTCTGTATGTGTGTATTTGTGCGTGTGTATATGTATGAATACGTGTGTGTGTGAGTGAGAGAACAAGACACGGCGAGGGATAAGTTTAGGACTGAAAGAGTAGACATGACATATAGAAAGAGGGGGTCATGTGCTGGGCTTGTTAATATTTATATAGACTTAGCGAGTGCAGAAGACCGGAAGGCATTCCGGTAGCGTGAGGTATACTTAGGGAGATATTGTCAATGATAACTAATTGTATCATTCTAGTGAGAGATTCTTCGTTAATGATCCGCGTGCCGTTTGTTTTTATCCCATACAGAATGTAAGAATTACTGCTGGACTCCAAATTATTACATGAGTGTTGCAATGAGATCTTGTTCCATTGATAGTTGTACCTTTTATCAAAAACATACATGAATTAAGATGGCTTCATACAAAAACTGATGCGGAGTTGCCAATTCAACTCATTATGAATCTACTCTCTGTACACTGATACAATTATTCGCCTTCCTAGGTTTTCATTTATTCACAAAAGTAAATATTTGTCGATTTGTGTATTTGGGAATTTCATATGGATTTCAAATGGGTTGCATTTGTTGGTAACGGAGAGCAAAAATTATGAATAATATACGATAAAGAATATTTTCGCTTTCACCAATCCATTCTTTCGTAATACATTTATCTACAAGTAATTGTATCAGATATTCTATGTTAGTTTATTTTTTATATATTCATTTATCAATAAGAAAGTGATAAACAAATTATACAAATATAAAAGAAAACAAAATTATCTTCAAATATTTTCTTTCTTTCTTCGCTTCAAGACATTGTCAATGTTTTGTTCTTTTTCTCTATACAAAATAATAACACATTTGTTGCACATATTTCTCTTTTTATTCTGTCATCGTGAGTTTCATCATTTTTGTTCTTTTAAATCTTTTCTGTGTACATATGGCTTTTTTTCATATTTGATTCTAGGTATAGCATTTGGTTGTACGACCAACAAAGATACAATAATCAATAAAATTCCTCTGCAATCTCTGCAAAGTTCTTTAAGTGTCTTCAGCGATAAAATGGCAATGTGTTGGTAAAACAAAACCTTGATACTACAATGAGGACTGGTCACTGACTGAGTCGTTTGATACCACTTATTTGCAATATCTCTTACTCTATAACGCGGCGAGCTGGCAGAAACATTAGCACGCCGGGCGAAATGCATAGCGGTATTTCGTCTGTTTTTATGTTCTGAGTTCAAATTCCGCTGACGTCGACTTCGCTTTTTATCCTTTCGGGGGTCAATAAATTAAGTACCAGGTACGTTCTGGGGTCGATCTAATCGACTGGCCCCCCTCCCCCAAAATTTCAGCCCTAATGTCTAGAGTAGAAGAAAATATTTATTCCTCTGTTTTCCACTTCAGATCACCAAGGAAAATTCTTGCCAAAAGAAATGTTGCAAGGATATCTAATGATCTAATACTCGGTCACAATGATGATCAGCGGGGAGATAATGATGATTACAGTCGTAATGATCGTAATGGTAGCGATCAGGTTGATGGTTATGATGATTGTGATAATTGTTATTACAATTTCTAAAAGCAGTTCAAACCCACACAGCAAGGGGTAAGCTACTTTCCATTAAATGTACGCTACTACTAATCTATTGGTAACTAGTGGGACCTGTGGAAATTTCACTGAACGAATGATTTTTATTTTGGTGGACTCATGACTCTTGATGATATATTTGTGGTTGTGTATGTGTATGTGAGTAAGTGTATGTACGGGTGTATATATATATATACTAAACTTAATTTATAATCAGCTGGGCTACTATTCGTAACATCAGTGTATGTTTAGAGAGGGCAAAATCTTGTTCGAGCATGTGGCTTGTTACAATAACACACCATTGGAAAGGTTCTAAAAGGCCGTTCCTGTGACGACTTTTCCTTTCCCTCTTGTCACTCTCTCGCTTCCACCATTTCTCTCTCTCTCTCTCTCTTTCTCTATGATATTTATTGAATTTTTAACATAGACAGTCCGTAAGAGATGTTATTTCGGAACAAATACCGTAGTAACTGGTCTATCAACAGTGTGTATACGCACGCACGCACGCGCACACGCACACACACACACGCGCACACACACACACACACACACACACACACACACACACACACACAGCTCTATTTACATGCATGTTTATATCTACATACGTACATACATACATACATACATACATGCATTCGCTAATTACGAACAATTGCATTGAGACCTAGTGCGTCTATGTCCGGATTATAAATTCACATTGAAACCAATTATAATAAGTGCGCTTGGTTTTAGTGAGTGATTAAATGCCTATGTAATAATCTGGATAAAGTAGGGTTTTCAGAAAAAGAAATAAACCAGCTAATTTGCACATTACAAATTTAATTTGTAAGCGGAACGGTAAGATCATGCAAGACATTTCTCAAGTTTAAAATGTGTTGTTGTGGGTATTTATTTATTTATTTATGTGTTTCAGCCAAGTGGCTGCGGTCATGCTGGTGCACCACCGTAATTGTGTAATTGGTTATGGCAGAAGTTCTTTTTATCAGAACCAGATCTTCAATATCTAAATGGCTCCCAGTCCCTCATGTCAGCTAACTATTCTCAACTATAAATGTACTTTTTACCCTCTCAACGCCGTTGACTGTTTACCGATAAAAAAAAAGAGAAAATTCGTCAAATTTAGTTCGAACACCCGGTACAATCCAGCGATGGAGCTTTGTACCTCTATTCGAAACCACCTCATTCGTCGGTGGAAATTTAAAATGCTTAAAACAGAAAAGAACACAACGTAAACAAGAATACACATAGAGCTGCTCGTTCCAGTGTATGCGTAAATATGCTTTAGATATACATGTAATACACCATATTATTGTATGCGCAATTTCCGACAGTTTTCAAACGTCTGTTGTTATCGTAGCGAATCATAGCAACATACACCCCATCAGATTGGCCGATACTTCAACAATTGAGAAGGACAAACTCATTCCATTTGATCTAACAATTTCGAGCAGAAATTCTATCTAATTATCCAATAATTACTAAAATCTAAAACTTGTCAATTAAACATTATATACGTAATTAAATTTCTCCATTAGAAATAATGATTAGTTTCAGCCAAATCATTACTTACACATGCAAATAACTTAACTCGCAATGCAATTACATCTGATTGTTTCTTATTATATTACTAATGGGCTGGTCTATCATGTTTCATATAAATTATTTAGAATTATATAAATTATTATCTTTCTGCATCCTGTTAAATTACAAGATAAACGAAGATTGCTTTATGACAAACTTGATACGTTTTCGTAAGTCTATCATTATTATTATTATTATTATTATTATTATTATTATTATTATTATTATTATTATTATTATTATTATTTTTATTATTATTACTATTATTATTATTATTATTATTATTATTATTATTATTATTATTATTATTGTTATTGTTATCATTACGATGGTGACAAGATGGCAGAATCGTTAGCACGCCGGAAAAATTGCTTAGTAACATTTTGCCCGTCTTTACATTTCTGACTTCAAATTCTGCTGAGGTTGACTTTTCGTTTCATCCCTTCGGAATTGATAAAAAAAAAGTACCAGTTGAGTACTACGTTCGTTTGTTTTCTTTCTCTTTTTCTATCCTTTCAATACTCCCTCCTTCCTGACTGTCATTAGCAAGGTTTCCTAACATAGGGCTAGGTATCTCATAAAGCTCTCGAGATCGATACATACACAATCTTCCACACTTATCAGTTCTCTTCCTCCATTTACTCTCTTCATGTAGAGGCAATTAGTGACGTAGTGGTTAAGAGCGCGGGTTACTAACCTCAAGATTCTGAGTTCGATTCCAGGCAGTGACCTGAATACTACTACTACTACTACTACTACTACTACTACTACTACTACTACTACTACTACTACTACTACTACTAATAATAATAATAATAATAATAATAATGACAACGACATCGAAAAATACCTTATCAGTGACTACACGTGGGTGATGGGCTTCATGCATCATTAGGAGCTTTCTTGACTTCCTGCCTATTACATTTAGCTCCTCGTCTGTCCACTGCGGGATTCCAGCATGAGACTGAACTACTGCGAATGCATACGAGTTTATTGCCGAAACTATGATTCTGGCATTCAATTTTGCAGACAATATCTCTCTCACGTCTCTCTTCCTCCATGTCGCTGTGTTTAATTCTGTCTGACTCACGTATTTCCAGGTGTTTATAACTAGATTGAGGTTGAATTGCCTTCATCATTTCACCACATGACTTCTTAAGTATGTATATGTATGTATATGCACATGACGGACTTTCGTAAAATATCTGCTTACCAGATTCCGCTGAAATGTTACAAGTTAATGCAAGGTTATGGTAAAAGACAAGACATTTCCCCCAAAGAAATACGAACCTATTTTCTGAATCACATAGGCATATCTTTCCATTAGGAGAACTGTATAGACAAACGACATATTGAATGCTTGAAGAGCAGAGTTGACAGCCTCCCAGGAGTAGTATTTTGAAAGTCCTGTTTCTCAATTGTCTAGTTCTCTGCTGGATATTTTTACAATATATTTACAGTATAGTTAATTAAGTTGCAAATATTTATTTTTTGAATTCTGGATATTTTCCCAGTTTCTTTGATGTAGATATTTCTGAAGATTGCATCGTGACAGTAGCAGCAGTAGAAACGTATTGATAATTTTAGATGGATAACAGAGCAATGTTAAAAATATTAGCACAGAAACGGGATTTTGATAAAATGTTCGGAAACTAAAATGACAAAAATAATCCTTTATACTATGGGGACAATGTCTGAAATTTGGAGAAAGGGGATAATCACATCGATTCCAGTGCTCAATCTGATGCTATTTCATCGATCCCAGAAGAGATGAAAGGCAAAGGCAACGTCAGCAGTATTTGAAGTCAGAAAATTAAGAGGAATGAAATACTGCTAAGCCTTTTTTCGAAGTGCTGATGGTTCTGTCAGCTTGCCGCCTTAAGGTGATAAAATAATCAGAAACATTTCAACGTGCTGAAGCATGAGCGAATGAAGTTTGTCAGGCTGCAAGTTTAGCAACCGAAAAAACTTTAAATAACACCTAAGATCTTAAGTAAAAAAAAAAGGATATACTGATATAAGTGTCTCTGACCAAAAACGAAAAAGAAAAGTACAGTAATTCCTCGCCATATCGGGATTCACCTATCGCAGTTCACCCATCACGGTTTATTGTTCAAGCTTATGCCGATTCCTCTGTGGTGTTGTTTTGCATTTATAATAAAATAAATATACACAAATTATAAAAATGATAATAAAAGATATATACAATACAGTACTGTTTCTACTTCGGAGATTTTTGCTTATCGTGGGGTTTTAGGAACGTAACACCCGCGATAGTCGAATTATTACTGTAGTAACAAAACAGAATGACGTCAAATGTAACTTGTAAGACCAAGAAGAACGGATCTGGTGATTAAGTGTACCTAAGATTAAACAACAGTAATAACAACAGTATCATAAGAACATTTATGTACTAATAATTAATTTCAATATTAATTATACATCCAAGGCGGTGAGCTGGCAGAATCGTTAATATGCGGGCAAAATGCTTAGCAATTTTTCGTCCTTCTTTACGGTCTCCGTTCGAGGTTGACTTTGCCTTTCATCATTTCGTGGTTGATAAAAGAAATATTAGTTGAACACTCGGATCGATGTAATTTATTTGCCCTCTCCCCCAAACCTGCTGACCTTGTGCCAAAATTTAGATCCAATATTAATTATACGTCTATATTTTCAAAAAGTTTCTAAATACATTGTGCACCATATCAAACGGAAGTCTTAATTTTCAATGAAGGGGAACAATGCCATCAACATTTATAATTTTAGTTACACTAAGTATTTTCAATATGAATGCGTTAAAATGCATACTCATAGCTCTTTATCAGATCAGCACAAATCTCACAGGAAGAATTTTGATATTTTATCTCAAATAAAAGTGTTGTTTGCATTTAGTAGCACTAATGTTTGTTGGTCGATCTAACTAGTAATAACAATTTGTGATCCCAAAACGCGTGTTCCTTTATCTTGTAAAGAGAAATCAATATTAGATGTTCAAGTGACAAGTTTCATAAATCGTCTTCTTGCCATGCAAAGGCCTCTAAGTATTTATGGTCACTTTCGAAAACACTTTCGCTTAGCATATGAAGTCAGATAATGAAGCCAAATAAGTGCAGCCTGTAAAGAAGCATTTTCAAATCGCTGATTTTCTTTTCCATAAAAGAAATTCACATTTAATATCTTAATAAACAAGGGAAATTAGCAAATCTTATTCCAATGTACAAACGTACGGTATGCAACTACATCCAGCTAACGTAATTTTATATGTTCATAACTAGACACCGGCTCGAAAACGAAATTTTCATAAGCGGTGCAAACCTAGGCGGCCAACATTTTTTTTTACAATGGTGTTTTTGTTTTTTTTTATTATTTATTGTTATTTTTTGTTCTTTGAGGAGAAACCTAACTTCAAACTCCTTTTTATAGGTCACTTTTTACATTTCCTTTTGTTTTCTAAACCTGAGAAAAGTAAGTAGGGGTGCAAATTTTGATTTTACAACCCACAGAAATTTTAGGCAATGCGCTTGGACCCCCTGTTCCCGGGCCCATTCACCGAAAGAATATCCTATTTCTGCCTATTGAGTAAAACACAGCGTAAAGTCTTCATTTTTACTTTTATGTATTACAAAAATATTCCTGTTAAAATATTGAAGATTTAGCAAGGCTACTTCAGTTATCCTTTTCCCTACACATGACATTTTTGTGGAGATATTTATCTCAGTTTGATATGAGGACATATATATGTATGCAAGAATTCAATTAAAAAAAACCAACAAAAAAACACAACACCTGTAACAGAACATAGAATATGTATTTCTGCTTTATAGCATGTCATTTCATTACCGATGAGTATTAGTCCTCTTAGTCGGATGGCTTTGATCATAATTAATTTTGTATTTTCATCTACATCAAAAGAATTGCTTGTGCAACGCATTATTAATCTTACTAAAGCAGCACATCATTAACTAATTGTAATTATGATAGCTTCCTTTTGATACATTAGATTACACATGCAAAGTATTGTATATGTTATAAGGGTAAAATTAGTATACCACTGTGACAGTAGGAAAACAGATCTTTGTTAATAATGTTTATAGATAAGTGGAGCAGTAACAGCTTAACGTTCACACGTAAACAATTCATTTAGTGAGCAAAAATATATTTGGATCAATACCTATCTCTATTATCCGTAATATTTTACTGATGAGAGTCAAATTACTCCTGGACAGACTGCTTGTCATTTTGAATTGATATTAGAAGCAATACTTCAAAGCAAATACTTCATCTCTCAACGATATCAGTAGTTGTTCATAACAACTTCAGTAACAACTAAATGCTACGTTGCTTGTGTATATAGAGAAGTAAGTGTTGTAACAATATAAACAAATAAAAACTGGCTTTCCAGTTAGTATCCTTTCCAATAGGATACTTATGGCAGTGACTCTGCTTCACATTAAACCTCATTCATAGTAAAAGTGACGTTCCCGTAATGATTAAAATATTCTGGAGGTAATCGATAATACCATGGAAAACAAATTCGTTAGTATATTTTCTCATTGGTCAGCGTGATGAGAGATCAATCACAGCGTGAAACCCATAACATGATGAGAAATAGGGTAAACAACCGTGAGGTATTATTTATTTTCTGTTTGCGATAAAAAATTGAGAGAAATGCCAAGGACACAGGTCACCACCCGAAAGTTAACGTTCGAAAAATAATTGCATATGGTGATTGATACAATTATCTGTAATTTCATCAAATATTATTGATACATATTTATTTATTTGATTTAGCATCCATCTGTTGATCCGAAGTTTCGTTAACATTGGTAGAATTGAAAAAAAAAAAAAACATTGTGCAAACCAAAACATGAAGTAAAACAAGTTTATATCGCTAATATTTTTTAAAGATACGTTTTATTGCGTGTTGCATGGTTTATCATCTTATTCTCAAACTATGAAAAAAATTGGGCTCATACTGTTATTATTAAGCTATGTCGATATCGCAATGCTAATATTAAATCAAGACTTTCACGTCGGATCCGATTCCGGTCAAATTTACTGTGTGCGTGAGAAAGGGGGTGAAAGAAAAATAGATACTTTGGTAGATAGATAGATAGATAGATAGAGAGAGAGAGAGAGAGAGAGGGGGGATAGATACACACTAGTCGCACATATACCTAAAAAAATCACTTCAGTCACCGTAATATAGGTGACCTACACATTACATGAAACAACACATACGCACACCACGCACACACACACACACACACTCATACATAAATATATACATATATATGTGTGTGTGTATATATATATATATATATATATATATATACACAGACATACATATATCTGTGGGGGTCTCTGTATTCTTATATACTTAACATATGTGTATACATAAATATATGTAATATGTATACACAGACACACACATTATATATATATATATATATACATATGTATATATACACAAACACACACATATATACATACATACATACATACATACATACATATATATATATGCGTATATACAGAGAGAGAGAGAGAGAGAGAGATAAATATAGGTATATTTACTTATGCATATGTATATGTATGCAATATGATAAATTTGAATTCTACATACATACGCCTACACATATCCTGCATACACATACATACACATATATACATACATGTATCTGTATATATCTATATTTATATATATATATATATATATATATATAT
>NC_068992.1:16030220-16030903 GCF_001194135.2 Octopus bimaculoides
TATAGATATACATGTATATTTATGTTTATGCATATATAAACTTATATACTGTTAGATAATTCAAGCGTAGTCATGTTGGTCAGGGCAAAAGAATTACGTGCATTGCCTAGATCAATTGAAATGTAATCTATTATATAAAAAACTACAAAAGAGGACACCTGCAGTCTTAGAGAATCGAGAAAAAAAACCCAACCCGTACAAAGAAAAAACGTATATTAAACGAAAGAACAATCCCCTGCAGAAATCAAGCGTACACTCATCAGTTTATGATAATGCATCTTACATAGTTAATTTGAATTCTATACGCAATATGCTATTTCATATGCAACACTAGTATTTTCGAAAGAAAAAAGAGCAAATATGCTTTAAAACAACATTAAAAGAAAAGATGTTAACAAACATATTGAAACAACAATTGATGCTTCAAAGAATGTAAGCAACAATGATAATATTTTTCTGTTAGAATGGATAAGTAAAGTAATCTATTTGTATGACCTTAGAGAAATTCACATGTGTAATGTTATACATATGAATGTGGATGTATGTTATACATACATGCACAAAACACTCCATTACACACAGACGCGAGCAAACGCACACAGACTCACATACACACACACACACACACACACACACACACACACACACACACACACACACACACACACACACACACACACACA
>NC_068992.1:16031220-16035403 GCF_001194135.2 Octopus bimaculoides
ATATGTGTGTGTGTGTGTGTGTGTATGCCTGTGTGCTGTGTGTATTCCTCTCTCTGTGTGTCTATGTGTGTATGTATCTATATATATACATATATATATATATATATATATATATATATTTATATATACACACACAGACACACACATATATATATAAATATATACATGCATACTCAGTAAAATTCACAGGTGCGCGGATGTGTGGCTATGCAGCTGCGAGAATCTACAGCACGATTGCAAGGAAACTAGCAAAACAATTGAAATATAAAGGATCTGTTATATTAATCCAATTATATTTTGTTGCCAGCAATAATTAATTGCATGTTTTACTTTTAATGTTATATATAAAGACATTCTCAATAATTGAATATCTCATTTATTAACGTTTCTATTGAAGATTCTTTCGTAGCCATATGGTAGCAGTGCCTCTTATATTAACTTCAAATGACTTTTGGCTATTCATTTGTCGTTCACGTAATTAAAAGGAGGGTTATACCAGTTACTTGTGTTTTTTAATTACATTATTGGATTTTTTGCTGTTAATTCTTATGTAATAAATGCTCTTCTTTTCATCTGTTCAAACAATAATAGGCAATATTATGGTACACGTTCTCATCGAATGACACTGTGGAGAAACAATTCCTTTCTATTCTACAAATGCCTATTCAGTAAGTCTCTCACTTAGTTTATTGCAGTATTTCAATTGATTTTATTTAGTATACCCGTAAATGTTTGACTAAAACATATACTAAATATTAATCCCTATATTTTCCTATAAACTGTTTGCACCTCACTAATATGGAGATAAAGATTACTTAAAACGATGCTGTTACTATGATTTGATAAAGCATCAGTGAATAATAAAGGACATCACTTCTTTCAATACTATTATAGGATCAATGTCACTATGGCGAGAAATTTCCAAACCTAATAATTATAGTTTTAACCATTGTAAGAAACAAAAAACTAAAGAGCCGATTGTATCGCCATAATGATCGAGCACTCGTTATGAAAATAAACAATCTCTATACTCATATTTACAGACTTTGAATAATTTAAATACACAGATGACACAAAATTCCAATAATATTTAAAATTTGTCATTCCAAGTATAGAATTTGTACACGGTGTAATTGAGGGTTTTATTTATCGAGGGTTTTATTTAAAGTGACTTAAAGAATATATATGGAAGATTAAAGAATATATATATATATATATATATATATATATATATATAGATGGAATCATGCAGATGTCTGTATGTGTTCGTGTGTGCATGTCATGCTCGTGTGTGTGTGTGTGTTTGTGTGTGTGTGTGTTTGTGTGTGTGTGTGTGTGTATGTGTATGTGTGTGTGTGTGTGTGTGTGTGTATGTATGTGTATACCTGAATGTCTGTGTTTGTTCCGCACCACTGCTTCACAGCCGATATTACTTTTAACGCCCCATAATTTTGTGGCTCGGCAAAACAGAACGATAAAATAAGTACCAGGATTCGTCCGTTCGACTAAAATCTTCAAGGCGGTACCACAGCATGGTCGCACTCTAATGACTGAAACACGAGAGAGAGAGAGGGAAAGAGGAGGGTGAGAAACAGAGGGATATATATATATATACATAGAGAGAGAGAGAGAAAAGAAAAGATTTATCCCTCGGATAAAATTGTGAACTAAGTTGTCTTCTGTATTATAATATCTTTTGATGTTGATAAGCGATAGTAATTGCTTCTTGGTTGAGTAGAAGCTGAAGAGAAAGATTAATTATCAAAATAAGAAAAAAGAAAAACAGACAATATAAATTTCGGAATTTACTGCAAATGTGATTTCAGAGAAGGCGCATGCGTGGCTGTGTGGAAAGATGTTTGCTTCTCAATTGCATGGTTCCGTGTTCAGTCCTACGGCGTGGCTCCTCAGGCAAGTGTTTTCTATTATAGCGTCGGGTTATATAGCCTTGTGACTGGATTTAGTAGACGGAAACTGAAAAAAGGACGTGGTACACACACACACACACACACACACACACACACACACACACACACACACACACACACACACACACAAACATACATACACACACGCACACACACACACACACACACACACACACACACACATGTATATATACGCGTGTGGAGGTACGTGCATTTGTGCGTGAGTGTTTTTGTGGTTTTCTTCGTCCAGCACCAGCAATTGACAACCGGTGCTGGCTTGTTTACGTCCGCGTATCTTTGAAGTACTGCAAAAGAGACCGATATAATAAGTAGCAGCCCTAAAAGAAAACAAAAGAGTACTGTGGTTGTTTCATTCGACTAAAAATTATTCAAGGCGATGCCCCAGCATGGCTGCCTGTCGAATGTCAGAAACATAAAAGTTAAAAGAAGCAAACTTTACGATATTTTCATTTTATGCTTCATTTGAATTGCCGATGCTTCGAGCATCAGAGTTGTAACAATAAGTTTTGAAGGGCTGTAAGAATACACTTTGAAGTTAATGCAAAATGTTTATGAAAATAAGACTAATGTAGTTTTACTTGAAACGGTGGAATTAATTTTAAGCTTATATAATTTTATTTGCTCTTCACTGATTTACTCTTTCACTTGTTTTAGTTATTAGATTGCTGCAATGGCGAATCACAGTCTTGATAGGTTTAGCGAATGAAATCCTTGCCAATATTTATTTAAAATCTTATACTTATTCTATCGATTTTCTTCTTGCAAACTTCTAGTTAACGGAGTCATAAACATGAAAAAAAACTGTTTATCAACCAGTAAAAGACAAACCAGTAACAGAAGGACTGGTAAAAGAAACATTGTCCGTCAACGAGTTCAAAATAGGATGCATATACACATAATATACGTGTATGTTCGTGCGTGTTTCTGTGAACGTATGTTTAGTGTGTGTGTGTTTGTGTATGCGATAGGTTTCTGCATGGCTCCCTTTTAAGGTATTGATCGGCCTAAATCACTTGCCCAAATTGTCCCACAGTGGTACTGAACTCGACCCCGCCTAGTTGTGAAATGAACATCTTAATCAAACAGCTATGTTTGCGCCTATTTTTATAAAATATACTATTTGTCGATGCAGAACATTTCTAGGTCCTTTCGAATTTATTGTTTTATTATAATATAATCTTATTATTTCAGAAATTCTGAAAGACCTAAAAGACATGTAAACAAATAAATACATGACGGGAACAATAATCGTTGTTGCATGAGACAAGTCAACAGAGTATTTCACATGCTTACAAAACTGTGAGTGTTACACATCCACATTCAAAGATACTGTAATGAAATTAGCCATTCATGCACATTTCTGTATGTCATCGCCTGACAAACGAAATCTAATAATAACATTTTGCAGCAAACTCAGGACAAGGCCAAGTTCCATCAAATAGATTAGCAAATACTTATGTGTCTAAAAATTTGCAGAAATATCAACAAAATCACTATTTTAATATTCTGCCTCTGATAAAAACTATTTTTTTTCCTTTGAAAGACCTAATATACTTTATCTACAGTATCTAACTATTGAGTTTAAAATCAAATTACAATTTTTCTGCTTTCTTAATTTAAAAATAAATTCCAATTAGTTTTCCTAAATAGATGTTTCAGTAGATATTCCTCCGAATATTTAGGCATATAAGTAATTGCTACCTAATCTATTTTGGAGACTATTCTTGAGCTAGTTTCCTACCAACTCCTGTTATTTGATTACATTTGTCAGACGGTGACAGACATACTCACAGACAGATAATACTACTAAAGTTGTGTGTTTTACTTTTTTTCAATTTAAGGTGGCGATTGGTTTACTAGCTGCATTATCCCATCTTAATATTGTCATTTAGACATTGTAGTAAAATGGTAGAATAGCTGGAACATATCTCTGATGCATTCATCGGTGGCATTTGAGCTCATGGATATATGCTCGAATGCAGAGATCCCCCAATCCCTGAGCTGCAGACCAGTACCAGGTTGTGGATCATTGGTACCGGGCAGTTCAGAAAAGGATAAATGTTTAAATTTTATTTCTACTTTATTTACAATCGCACGCAGCAGGGTGTTTTCCAATTACACACACATGCACACGCGGACACACACACACGCACGCACATGCAATCACACTCACAAACACACACACACACACACACACACACACACACACACACACACACACACACACACACACA
>NC_068992.1:16035732-16036981 GCF_001194135.2 Octopus bimaculoides
TATATATATATATATATATACATATATATATATTGCTGATAAAGGGAACTGAAGATGGATTTCATACGAATGTTTATTCACCACAACGATCGTTTGGACCTATCCTGCATCCATCCCATAAGGGTAGGATATTGTGCCTCTAGTTGTATTGCATCAGTCAGTGCAGGATGCGTCACTTCGAGTGACACGACACCTGAAGTAACAGAACATACATCGATTGATACAACGCATCCAGATGCACAATATCCTACGGGGAAGATGCAGAATGGGTCAAAACGATCGGCGTGCTGAATAAAAATTCGTGCTAAATCCATCTTACGTATATAATTATAAAAATATAACTATAGTTAAGGGCTACTGGACGTGACCATCGCCAATGCTAGAAGTTGATGTCAAATACCTACAAATCACTCTAAAATTTTAGCCTTTAACTATAGTTATATTTTTATAATTATATACGTAAAACAATTTATGTTACCTAGTCGGTTATTATTATGTGCTGGGCTACTGATATAATCATGTTTATGATTATATCCGTATCTTATAAGTATATATATATGTATGTATGTATGTATGTATGTATAATAATTGAATTATATATTATGCAGTTCATTGTGTTTTGTTATGCGCTCGATCCCTCGGTCCGTAGAAAAATTATCTTGGATGAAATCGGTCCACGGTGCGAAAAAAGTGTGGAATCTGCTTCTGCAATGAGATAATAAAAACGGCACGTAACCATCTTGTATGTCAGGTCACGGTTCATGTGTCCCGGTTTTTATAAGTGATATTATACATGATGATAACTGATTTCAAATTGTGGCACATGGCCAAGAACATGATAATAATTATAAGCAAAAATGCAAGCAGTTAGGCATCACTGCCTAGTTGTATTTTATGGAAACGAAATTAGGATTCATTGGACAGATTATCGTTACTGTTAATGTTGTTAGGCCGCCATATATTCTCGTTATGACGTCAAATATATTCATTTGTTCGACATGTTCTGTCTTCAATTCCGAGCACGTCTTTTCTGTAGTTATATAAATGGAGAATTTAGCCATTTGTTAAATTAAATTATATATATGATACACACTTCAGTACTTCGCATTTAACTTTATCTTAAATCTTTTTTGGCGACTCGATCGGAAGAAAATTTATGTATATGCACATTCACATACATCAGACTACTAAATATGTGCGCGCGCAGGCGTCTGTGTGTGTGTGCAAATATATATATATATATACATAT
>NC_068992.1:16036991-16041754 GCF_001194135.2 Octopus bimaculoides
ACACACACACACACACACACACACATATATATATATATATGTATATAAGTTTATGTGTACGCTTGCATGCATATATATATACATTCATATATACATATATGTATACACACAGATATACATATATATATATGTATGTATGTATGTATGTATCCTTGCATGTGTAAATGTGTATGTTATTGCAATACGTTTATGCTTACATTTTAAAAACTGAATATCTTTTTATTTGTTAATTTTTAATGTATTCAGTGTATTTATTTTCATTTTTCACCAAACTATGCTCATTAATATTCTATAATATAAATTTTTTACCTTGGTATTCGTAGCCATCGTGTTTTGTGCGTTTTTTTCTTCAACAACGAGTTTTTGTCTCACCTATAATTACAGCACGTAACATACTTCTGAATAGTCATTTTCAACTATTTTTCTATTATTTGAATATGTTGATATATAATTCTGTATCGTATGCTCATATATATTATAATTGCGTTAAAATGCATTAAAGTAGCCTCATATTTTGAATAATAGAGGTTTAGAAGAATATGTGTTACCAGATGTAGGAACTCCTGCTATATGCACAAATTTGTTCTTCACGTCATATCTTTCAAGTCTATACTAGAAATATACAGCTGCAACCGCGTATTCATGGAATAACATATAGTTGCAGATGAGATGTTACGGAACGTACGTATAATAGTGTGATATTCTAAAATCAAATCCAGAGATTAATAGCTTTCCAGCAAGAAATCTTGCATAAAATTACGCCTTAAATAAGAAATATATCCTGGTGGAATCGTAATGTTGATGATATTTTAATAAAAAGATTTTACAGTTTTATTTCCTCGCTAACACAGAAGTAGATCCCTGGATCATGACATTTCACGATCCATGACACAGCTCTCTTAGCTATATATGTAATATAGTGAGTAGATACAACTTCAGTGTGTATGCAGGAAAGTAATTTCATATATTCTCGCATGCGCTGAAATAGTATAGGGATCGCATACAGATAAGAGTTTTATCTTCAAAATCGTCATAGCAACAGACCAGAGTTTCTGCGGCTATTTTATATAGTACACCACTTAAGGAAGCTTACTGTTGTAGGCAATCTTACTGATTAATACGGTTCTATATTTAAGAGATGAGGAATTATGTACATTATTTGAATTATTTACAATTGACGGATATTTGTCCTCATCTTGTTTGTTATTAACACAATGTTTCGGCTGATATACCTTCCAGCCTTCATCAGGCATATGGCGCAGTGGTTAAGAGCGCGGGCTACGAACCCCAAAATTCCGTGTTCGATTCCAGGCAGTGGCCTGAATAATAATAATAATAATAATAATAATAATAATAATAATAATAATAATAATAATAATAATAATAATAATAACAATAACATCGGAAAATACCTTAGGAATGAGAACCCAGCTTCGAAATTTCCCCCAAGACACCTGATGAAGCCTGGAGTGTATATCAGCCGAAACATTGTGTAAACAACAAGCACGATGAGGACAAATAATGTAAATAATCTTACTGAATGTTCCCATCACATACAGTGAAATATAATCGTTATAGGGCACCACATTATAAAAACAAAATTTTCAGGTTGTAACGTCAGCGATAAATTAAAGAGTAACAATAATAAATTGAAGTAAATATCTTTTGATTTCTAGATTTATAGATACTCAGCATCTGAGAGTTACTGTAGTTTATGAGTGGCATCTTCATGTGAATAATGCATAATGTATTTTTTACCTGCCAATAGCGAAGGAATTCATATTAGTGTCGATATTAATGCTATTTTCTCCAATGTGTGTTTCATTGTATCTCGTATTATACGCTTTATGAGAAAAGGAACAGCTCTCTCTAGAGAAGATGGCATGATAACGTCGTAAAATTTCAATCTATTCACCCACACAAGTTCACAGTCTACTGTCTGCCGTATCGAATTATGGTTCCATGGCGTCGTCTACGGCCTTAGAGCAATGTGTCATATATTATTCCTTTTGTTTTGTTCTTTTTTTAATTTAGTTTTTCCTTTATTCTCTACTAGATGTTTTGCAGTTCAACTATTTTCTCTCTTTAAGGAAGCCAACGAATATAAAATTGACACTGATATGACAGACAAACGTGAGGTAAAACGAGAAGCACTAGCGGAAATTGTGACAAAGCGGTTGAAAACTAAACTAAATGTTGGGCTACAGAACGTGCGAAAAGTGAAGTCACTAGAAGCCTCTGCTTAGCAAAAGTAAGAATGAACACTGACTGAGCGAAAATACCTACCTCAAGTATCAATTCTAGCTGAGAAGTACAAAGTTTTGGGTTGCAAATATAGGATTTTTTATTACAGCCCGAGAATAGAACCTTCCAGTCATAAACAAGCAAAGGGTTTTAATGAAGGAAAATACATTTATCGGACGATATGTCCAAATGGAAAGGAAATAATTAACTACATTGGTCTCTGATCGCTCGTTCATCAACAAGAAAAAAATACGTCAACAAGTATGATACTAGTTGTAAATTTCATACACTGGAAGTTATGTCATCATTGTAAAACTCTAATAGATACATGATGGTATAAACATACAACAATAAATGTCTTAGAGACTGAAAAAGAGATGCTACAATGAGTCGTACCAATGTACAGAAACATGGAAATTAAATCTAAATGGTCCTTTATTACTGAAGACAAAAGAAATAGATGTATGGCATACATGACATATCTGTTCATACAGAAGATAAAATTAAGTTGTTTTTGAGTCTAAATACAAACGCGAAGGAATGGTGCTAACCCATATATTTAGTCTGAAGTAACAACCTTATAAGATATACATTAGGGATGATTTCAAAACATAAAGAGAAGTATATAGCCAGAATGAATTCCTGGACATACTAAAAATATACATTCTCTTGCCTGTTAAATAAAGTACTTTTAATACAATCGAAGCAACGGAAGCAAACTATGACAACGCATTTAGAAAATGTACAGAACTGTCCTCCTCTTTACAATGAAAAGACGGTAAATTATAAGTCTACTAGGTAAAATAAGAAGAATTATATTATTGATGATGATGAGAACCGCTTAGTTATGCTATATTTTCATTGGCCACAGAGAAATGATAAACGAAATTATCTCCAATGCGATTCGAACGCAAGGTGTATAAGTTTAAAGATGAATAACTCAAAAGCTGTTTGATAGTCATTATTTTATGTTTTCCATCTTAATGTCATCAAAATAACGTAATTATGAGTTCTAAAACGAGAAACAAATTCCCAATTTGGTACCAGATAAGGCCCTATTTTTGCAAGCTATGTCATTCACTTGATGTTTAATTATTTTAATGACATTTGAAGGGTGAAATGTAAAGTACTCCAACAGCCAGGTTTGATCTCACTACAGACGGTTATTTACACTGGCACTCCACTGACTTTTCCTCCATCGACAGAACTAAAGATGCTGATTCAATCAAACGATCGCTTTCTTGTTTCCCTTAGGTCTGCTGCGACAGATCTGATTATAGTTACTAATCATCTCTACTACTACTACTACTACTACAAGAACTTCCAACGCCGCCCACACCACCAGCACCACCAGCACCACCACCGCTACCGCCAACAACGACAACAACAACAACCAAAAGAGCCTCTTGACATTCTTGATTTAATCATGCAATGGCGCCTTTTCATAACGCAAACAGATATAGATCGACTGAAATATTTTCCAAAGAAGATATAACATTATATGATTTATTACATGATTACAGTATAAATTATATATCCTCGTTACGGAAAGAAAGAAAAAAAAATCTCCCAATCTTATCTTTTCTCCATTTTATCTTATGTTAACGTATCTAGAAAAAAGATATAAAATGTGTTGCATAGATATTATATATCTTAACAAAGAATACATTTAAATTTTATAGTTTATGTGCAAATAGAAATATGTAGCTTGGATCTAGTTTAATTAACAAGGAGAAAAATCGTCGATGGTTCGCTGGAGCATTCCAAAGAAACCTCCATTCATATATTGCGAAGTACTTAACAACTGCACATCCATTATTCCTTATTATGGAATTACACTTAGACATAAATATATACCAGTGGTGTTAGAGCTCACCAGGGAACAATATATGTTTGTCGGTTGTTTAACGATTTATTATAATCTTTTATTATCAGGCTTAGTTATGAGATTTGTACAGTTGAATGTGAAGAGTGTCTGTGGTTTGGTTCACACCCTTTCACTAGCGGTTAGATGGGTTTTATTTTTGCGTAATAACCTGTATAACAAGAAGCAAGTCTGCACAACTGCAAAACTGCAGTACATCCGAAATGACGTCAGATAAATGGATAGATAGACAGACAGAAAGACAGACATTCACATGTACTATATATATATGTGTTAGTGTGTGTGCGCAGGGTAACGAGCTGGCAGAAACGTTAGTACACAGAGGAAGATTCTTAGCGGCATTTCGTCTGTCTGTACGGTCTAATTCAAGTTCGAGATTCGCAGATGTCAACTTCACCTTTTATCCCTCCCGGGGTCGACAAAATATATATAATTACTGTCCTTGTGCCAAAATTCGAAACCAATATGTGTGCATATATATATATATATATATATATATACATACATATTTATATATATATATATATATGTACACATACATATTTATATGTATTAATGCTTAAATATATATGTATGCATGCAGACATTTACGTATATATGAGGATGAAGTTGCGTGCACATATATATATATATA
>NC_068992.1:16042247-16050575 GCF_001194135.2 Octopus bimaculoides
CTTACTCATTGTCCTAAACTATACATATATAAATACTCCTCTATTTATCTATTATCGAGGTCTCGTTCTTTTGTTGTCACTTATTATTATTATTATTATTAATATTATTATTATTATTATTATTATCAACATCATCATCATCATCATTATTATTATTATTATTATTGATATTATTATTATTATTATTATTATTATTATTATCAACATCATCATCATCATTATTATTATTATTATTATTATTATTATTATTATTATTATTATATATACACACACATGCATATATATATATATATATATGTGTATGTGTGTGTGTGTGTGTGCGTATGTTTGTGCGTGTGATGGCCCTTAGCCTAGTGGTTAGTGTTGCACTCTAAATCTCGAGATCCATCTTTCGAATCCCGGACCAGGCAGTGCGTTGTGCTCATCAGCAAGAGACTTTCATGTTCCTCTGCGATCACTCCGTCAACTGGCACTTGGTCCATCTTTACGGGCAACGTTAATATGAGGGAAGGAATGAGCTAATGGGCAACAGAAGCATTTGAACACTATAAACAAATCATCTGTGCAAGTTTTGCAGAAAGAAATTGCGGATCCGTATTTCTCGAACTCGAGAGACTGTATGTATTTATGTATGTATGCATGTATGTATGAATTTATATATGTATGTATGTTGGTGTGTGTGTATGTGTGTGCGTGTGTGTGCGTGTGTGTGCGTGATACATATATATATATATATATATATATATATATATGTATTTGCATATATATGTATATAAATATATATATATTGAGAGAGAGAGAGAGAGAGAGAGAGAGAGAGAGAGAGAGAGAGAGAGAGAGAGAGAGAGAGAGAGAGAGAGACAGACAGAGATAATATGCACATTAATCTACCTGTTTCTGGAATAATTTCTGCAACTGTCTCAAGCCATCTTGCATGCAATTCAAAGAATGAATAAATTGTGTTATCCCAATCGTATAACAAATATTAATAGTTCAAATATTTTGTCAGGAATATACAATAAATGTCGGAACAATATTAGCGCCACCTCATAAATATACTGTTGAATTATATACTTCACTTGTTAAACATATAGTTATCCTGCTCATATTTGAATTATCTTCTTACAAATGTTCACGGTATTGAATATTTTCTGTTGAAATTAATTACATATTCAAATATTCACGTTTCGAGCGTTTTCAGTTTTGTTATTTATTTTATGTTACATTTTAGTTTCTTACAATCATATCTCAACCATGTTTCAATACATTAATGGGTTAAGTAAAATTATTTATTAAAATATCGATATGATGTTGCAGTCTGAATTTTATAGTCTATTTTCCTTTTCTTTTTAACAAAAATTTGTCTAAATATGATTAATATATTATTGTACAAAACCTAATAAATATTTATGCGTAAATAAATTGAAGTAAATTTATATGTTGGCGAATATAAATTTTTGTGTATGATATAAAGTTATGGCAAAAACTTATTTTGTATATCTATAGATTAGCTTCATCGTTTGAATTATGGCATGCTGAATCACTGAAACAATAAAATTGAAGCACGTGTGTGCGTGTGCGTGTATGTTTGCTTGTGTGTGTGTATGCGCATGGGCGTACTATGTATGTATATATGCATATATATATATACACACACATAATATGAATATACTCTTTACTTATATGCACATGCAATCATATATATATATATATATATATATATATATATATATATATATATATATATATATATATATATATACATATATTATGTATTTATATAGATAGGGTGATAAATTGAATATTAATTCCATTTAAAACCAAGTGGCCTAGCATATAAAAAAATCTGAAAATTCAGAAAAAAATGTACTACATGTGTATAAGGGATGACCACTAGGTGGACATCCAATATGCTAGAAAGAGGTCATCAACGACCCAACCACAAATAAAAAATAATGTTCTCCAGAAAAATTTCGCAAAAACACCAGAACAGGACAAAATGAGAAATATACATAATAAAGAATTATTTTTTCTTTGTGGTTGGGTCGTTGATGACCTCTTTCTAGCATATTGGATGTCCACCTAGTGGTCATCCTTTATATACGTATATATATATATATATATATCGGAGAAGAAAGTGCCATTAGATGTTTCCGGCTGGATTCCCCACTATGACCAAATGAGACTGTAGGAATTATCCCATCATCTCGTGCTTTGACTATCCATCGGTGTTCTGCCTGTTGGCTCGGCTTGAAGAATCCGTCTTGCGATCCCTTCATCACCAGTCACTTCCACCCCAAAAGGATTTCTATAATTTTTCACAATACCATTTCTTTGGGGTGTGCCAAATCTCATCGGTGATAGAAATTTTTTCACCAACACTACATATATATTTTTTATTCACTATCCATGCAGCCATCACACCAAACTAACTGCAAGTGTAACCAGCCCAACACCTGAGAAACCATTTTCTATGAATGGTCAACGAATATCTATTTCTCGGTTTCACCTTTGGCCATTTACTCATATGCCTCTTCTATCTATGACGAAGGAGGAATTATTGTTCCCCTATATAGTTTGGAACTTGCAGCACTACTGTTCTTATATCTAGTATCAGTATAGTAGGACATTCTGCATGGAACAATTTTCCCTGAACACCCCACACCTACTGAAAGTACCGTACACAGCCATAAACCCGTCTCACAATTTCACACATCCTTTCTGTTTTAGGCTTTTTCTATTATGTGACTACTCCTTGTTTTTCCGGGTCACCTTGTCAACGAATTTCCGTTTAAACTATGCCATAATATATTACCGCTTCGTTTTTCCCATATAGTATGGAGACAAAGGCGTTTCTTTCTTAATCCACAAGCAGGTTCCAATCATTATTACTATTAAGTCTCTTGGTTTCAGTATTCTTTACTTTCCACGCTTGCATATCCATATGTCACTCTCCCTACAGAAAACAGTCGGATGTAATTTAGCCTTGACTCTCATACCAATGATGCTATGGTATTGTTATTTTAGAGCAGAATTAACCAGGTTATTTACGACATAACACACCCGATAAGGATCCCCTGTAAAAATAAAGATTACATAGCGCCAAAAACGTTGCCTCAAATCTACATAATAAACTCCGCGCTAAAGACAATCAGTAGAGACTCTATTATTATATATCATACATATAAACACACACACACACACACACACACACACATACACACACACACACACACACACACACACACACACACACACACACACACACACACACACACACACACACACACACACACACACACACACTCACACATATATCACTGTACCACTATATCGATCAAACTATTAGATGATGTTATGCACTGCTGATCACAACGCGCTAACTCACGTTGTTGTAGCTTTCAAATGATGTCACTCTGTTGGCTTGGCGAGCAAGGTTAACATTCTCATTGAATAGAAGGCACGTCCTTCGCAGATGAAATGAATACATGCTCAAGTATACAACGATCACGCTCTGTTGATCTGGGAATCAAAACCACTATGGCTATATATGCATACATATAGGAATACGTATACATACATTTATATATATATATATATGTGTGTGTGTGTGTGTGTGTGTGTGGTTGTGTGTGTGTGTGTGTGTGTGTGGGTGTTTGCATGTGTGCTTGTTTGCTTGTTTGCGCGCGTGTGTGTTTATCCAGCAAATCGTGTGTTTATCCAGCACGCATATTTCGATGAACCTTGTCGTTTTTCTTAAATTTATGAAAGAAGCTGTTTTTCTAAGAAATATCTATAAAGTTAAACAGTTGTTTAAATTTGAAATGTTGGCTTGGCATTTCATTGAATGAGGGTGAGTGTGTTCAAAATATTTTGTGTATCTGTTTCTTATTTATACCACTTTATGCCAACCAAAATGTTAGCTTTATTCTCGTTTGTAAATCTTGATTTAAAACTCGCAAAACATGTTTCAATTAGCTTCTGATACACGATATATTACTCTGCTTGGTCTTAATTAGCCTAATTGTTGGAAATAAGATTACTTAGGCAACGGTAATTAAGGTTAATTATTCCTTAATAGATGTTTCTGTACACGTAAATTTCTGGAATGAGATATTTTCATTACTTTATAATGAGCTTCGTTGTGTTTGAAAAGTTACATCCCTTTACAATTTGAATTTTATTGTTGAAATATAGGAGAGGTGATATGGATGGTAACGTAATACTTTGAAGTAGCGATTCTCATAGTATGAGAAGCATGCCTTTCAATTGTAATTGTTTTAGTGGGATTGATATAACGTTCATAGAGAGGATCAAAATTATTAGTGGTATCTAAATTATGACATAAAATTAAATTTCAATAAATTGAAACTGCAGAGCAAAGTTTTCAATTCACCGAATATGAGAAAGTTATACAGTATTATTTCATTACCGAAAGTCGTTTATATTGTTCTATTCACTTCTGTTGCCGAGAGTTTTGAAACATAGAAAAAGTTGTTCCAGCTCCATTGCTCAGGCAACAAAATGTAGCTCAGTGAACTGCAAAGTTTTCTGCTGGAGACGGAAACCTGCTTTTCTCTTGGTGAACAGAGCCGGATTTAAAACGCTCTGCTGAGCAAAATATACACAAGAAGGAAATACTGAAAATATGTTAAAACAAAAAACAGCAACATTTGTTCAATTCAAAATATCTGACAAAGAACAACTGACTGAAAGACTCAAAATATTTCATATCCTCATTTGCAGTGTTCAATTTTCAGAAATTACACCAAGAGTGGATTTATGTAGGCATAAAATAACTATTTTCTCATTCATTAAATTTAGAGAATTTTTATTATGCTTACAGGCAACCATTTCTCTTGAAATCGATCCTTTCTACCAAAGTTGCATTCTGCCGACTGGAAATAGAGTTCAGATAAAACGCAAATGGCACATGGTCCTTATAATGCCCTCCGAAAGAATTCTGGGCGATGTGCTCTCTAGTTGCTCATTGCTTCTCTGTCATTCTAAGTTGTTCTCTGTTATATTTTCAAACGTATATCTATTATTGTTGTTAACCACCAATCTTGATTAATGATATTTATAGTGAAAGGCATTCCATCCATGATAGTCCTGACTTTTCGCGACAGATTACCTTGAATAATACTCACATCCAGTATGACAATTTACAAAAAAAGCAAAAGAGTGAAATTTGAGGAATAGTCACCTGCTGTTTCTAGCATCTCGGGTGACTAAAGAGAAACTCTCTCGTTGTTCTCTCCTGCATAGTAAGTTATAAAACGGATTGGTTCAAGTGAAAGGAATTGTTGAATTCTATTCACGAATTGTGCAAACTTTAAAATTATATAACAAAGGATAATGGCTGACTGCTGTGGGAAAAAGTATTTAAAGTAGTTAAAGAAATTAACTTTTTAAAATATGTGATCGATATTCTTTTGACTGCATATTCAATAATAGTTCACGGGTCGAAAGACAGGATGCTCATTATGGCTCTTTTTAATGTGTTTCAATGACAATAAATATTTTTTTCTTCCATTAATACCACCAGCATTGAGATATGAATCAGTTAGAAATAAAGGAAAAAAAAAGTAAATGTATGATCAATTTGACAGCTTGGAGAGGGCAACTTATAGGGTATCTGTTGCCCATTTTTCTTTTACTCGTTTCGGTCATTGGCCTGTGGCCATGCTGGGACACCCTTTGAAATAATTTTAGTCGAATAAATCGACCACACTAAGTTACAAAAACTAAATAATACCAGTTGCCAGGCAGTGGAGCTTTGTGACAAAAACAGACATACACTATCTATCTATCTATCTATCTATCTATCTATCTATCTATCTATCTATCTATCTATCTATCTATCTATCTATAATTAATATTATCAAGGGCAATGAGAAATATTAGAATTTTCTACTACCAGTGGCTTAGCGTGTAAAATTTAGTCAATAGACTATATATTACCCATATAAATACAGTGTACATTTAAACACATAAGAGGCATCCATCATATGGATTCCTTGCACGCTAGAAAGAACAGTTAAATTCCATACCACTATTTAGAGATAAAACTTCGAATATGTTTTTATTTTTCATTCCATTCGAAGTTTTATTCCTAAATAGTGGTATGGAATTTAACTGTTCTTTCTAGCGTGCAAGGAATCCATATGGTGGATGCATCTTATGTGTTTAAATGTACACTGTATTTATAAATCGATATATATATATATATATAGAAAGAGACAGATAAGTAGATAATTAAATATGTAGCAATGATTAATAATGATGGTGATGATGATGATGATGAAGATAATAATAATAATAATAATAATAATAATAATAATAATAATAATAATGATAATAATATTAATAATACCTGGGCGTAAACGAAGGAGATGGTATACAACATGCTTCTATAAAGAAAAAAAATAAGAAAAGGAGTATTACAGGAGAGTAACACTCATACTAAAAACTGAACTCAACTCTAAAAATCGCATCGAAGCCATAAACACCCTGGCACTTCCAGTAGTCCAATATAGTTATATATATATATATATATATATATATATATATATATATAGCTTGTTCATCCACTTGGATTTGAAGAAATACCAATAGTAACTTTTTATAATGATCCCTTATTTGTGCTGTACATAAGCTCATCCCTTCCAGCAAATCGACATCGCTTGCACAGGTGCTCAGTGTTCCCCCGGTCAGATGTTGATGTGATAGCAGAGCAACGTGAAATGAAGTAATTGGGTCAAGAACACAACACACCGTCAGATTTGTGAATAAATAATACGATTTTGCGATCGTGAGTGCAATATCCTAGCCATTATGCCACCAATCGTCACTTCTTATAAAACTAGATATAAGGATAATGTAACAATCTTTATATAATTACGAGAAAACAGAAGTAAATTGGATGATAACAGTGTGAATTACTTTGATCATACGTCCGGTCCATCAAGCACGAAAGAGTAGAGCTATAATTTATTATTTTATCTACAACTCATCACTATAAAGGAAATAAAAGAGCGTGTCCGGGTACCAACCAGGTATATTTGGACAGTAGTAACATCCTTCGATATAACCGAAATCATTTTATTCTCTATTATCAAGTCGAACCGTGTCAATATCACGTTTCTGTCGTTAGCAGTAATTGTTAAAATAACTGGATATTTCAGGTTCCATATTTAATGCAATATTTAAAAAAAGTCATAAACGTTGTCAAATTTATTATTTCTTGAGGAGTCATCGTACGTGCGAACGAAGTGTTTCAAATGAAATGTGATATATTTTTCTTTCAATTAATACTATTAAGTGCAGTTGAATGAGTTAATTTTATTGTTGAATTTCTTTCTTAATTAACTGCTTATAGATATAGAAATGTCTCGTTATTAATGTGCCAAAAGAATAGCAACTCAGAAGAAGAATCAACATTTTAATCTTTCATTATTTATTTTTTTGTTCTCTTTTAGAAAATTTGTGCTGCATTTCCCACTCAAAAGTGAAATAACATTTCAGAAACATTCCAAGATTTGGTAAAGAACAAAAGAAAGAAGTCCTGCCTGGAAAAAAAAAAAAAATTATTTATTATATATTTTTCTTTCAGAATTTCATATAATCAAATCAAACTGGATTTCGACTCATTGTAAAACCCATTTTTTAATCAATCTTAACAATAATAATCTATTGAAAATTATATCACTAAATTACAAAATAAACACCAACGCTACGAAATAGAATCAATATTAATTGAAAGGAAAAAATTCGATAGAAAAATTAAAATCGGTATTTAAAAACTTCATGAAATTTTTGAGAATCTTTATGGTTTATTTTAGATGGGAAGCATTGTTCTCTGTTAGGATGTCTAAATTACGTGATGTGTAGCAATGACCGAAGGGTTGAAGCAAGATATCGATATCAAAAATAATAATCCTTCCTCCTATAGGCATAAGGCCTGATATTTTGGGGGAGGAGGATAGCTGATTACATCGACCACAGTACGCAACTGGTACTTATTTTATCGAACCCGAAAGGATGAAAGGTAAAAGCACCCTTGGCGTTATTTGAACAATGATGATGAAGATGATGATGATTTAAAAATTCTGGCACAATGCCAGCAATTTTGTTTAAGTCGATTACATGGACCCCAGTGATCAATTGGTACTTATTTTATCCTCCCCCCCCCCAACAAAAAAAAGGCAAAGTCGTCCTAGGCGAAATTTGAACTCAGAACGTAAAGATGGACGAAATGCCACTAAGCTGCTTGTCCAGCGAGGCTAAATAATAATAATAATAATAATAATAATAATAATAATAATA
>NC_068992.1:16050837-16051663 GCF_001194135.2 Octopus bimaculoides
AGGTAACTCGAACGTGGAATCTAAAAACAGAAACAATTCCTATCATAGTAGGTACCTTAGGTATAATAAAAAATATTCAGACAAATACATAACAAAAACACCAGGACTTACAAATATATATAACATACAGAAAATTGCACTACTGGGCACTGCACACATCCTACGCAAAACACTTTCAATACAGTAACCATAAGAGCACCACAGCAAACCACAGCACATACCCAAGGCGCACAAAGCTGCGCTCGGTACTGAAGTGAAAACACGTTATAAAAATAAAACTACTGAACAATAATAATAATAATAATAATAATAATAATGATAATAATAATAATAATAATAATAATAATAATAATAATAATAATAATATACTGTATGCAGCATTGTAACTTAACATGAAATGCATTTGTGCACGGAGTACGAATAACTAAGGTGGCAGATGATCTTATCAAATATTTTTATAAAATAAATTAATTCATTATTTCATATATAGAGTCGAGGGTAGAATTTTAATGGTGGGAGAGAATAAATGATAACTGTTTATTCCTGTAGTTTATTTTATTGAAACAGAGAAATGCAAGGCCAAGTTGACCTTGGCACGATTTGAACTCAGAACGTAAAGAGCTTGAAGAATATCACAAATTATATTGTCCACCTCCCTAATGATTCTACTATATCTCCAAACTTTCGCTATTTAGTAATATATAAATATACATACATACATACATACATACATACATACATACATACATACATACATACATACATACATACAGGCATGCATGCATGCATACACACACACACACACACACACACACACACATATATA
>NC_068992.1:16051719-16056002 GCF_001194135.2 Octopus bimaculoides
ATATATATATATATATACATATACACATACACACAATTATATGTATATATATACTCAGATCACGTTATTTCGACGTATTGCGTCAGTTCAGTGATGACAATCCGCTCGCTGCATACCTAGTAAATCTCATACCCAACAATATATAGAATTCCCGTAACTTGTCGCAAACAGACACCATGTTTATGATTATTACTGGCAACAGAAACTATATTAATACTAAAACGCAATCTTTCTATCAAACGTAACGTGAATATTTTGTTAGAACACCGAAGACTACGGTTGTCACCTAGCAGCGACTTCTCATTTACACGTACGGTGCATAAAAGCACAATTCTATATATCGTTGACAGTAAGATGTGACTGGTATGCAGCTAGTGGACAGTTGTTACCGATGAGATGCAGCACATCGAAATCACCCGATCTGACAGGCCCGATGCCCGTAGAAGACGATATAGAGATATGTACTTTTATGCACCATGAGTCCTTGTGAGAAAGCCTATCAAGTCATATACCGCAGTATTCGGCGTTGATATTTCTTTCGCACTGTTGGACATTCTAACAAAACAAAAGCGTTAAGTTTATTATAAAGATCTGGTATTATTCCTGCTTCTGTAGCTAATAATTATTTTATATATCTTATATATTTCCTGTCTACGTTGTAGACATAAAAAATGTTCAGTGAACTGTTGTAATTGGTTATGCTGTTTATACTCACTCCCACCTCAAGTAGCTTGCTTAATTCCGCCCTAGCGAATCAATATTTCACCATGTATTGATTACGCTAACGTAGAAGACATTGTAGAGTTGGGAACAATGCGCATTAAAGTAACGTTTGTGAATCATTTATGCGAGATTGTGAGCAGGAAAATTTGTATCAGATAAGAATAAAAGAGTCTAAAACACTCTCAAAAGGAAAGTTTTGTCTTTCAACTGTTTCGTTATTTTCAGATAATCCAAATTAGAAATAAAGAGGGGGGGGGGGGGTTAAAATCCAAGTTGAAAAATTAAGGGAAGTAACTCTAATATGATGAAATGATCAAAATTTTGAGCAATATAAAAGAAAGCAGATTTGATTGGATTAGATCACACACACACACACGCACACACGCAGAGTTATTCATATGTGTATATACAAGCGTCAGCTGAAAATATAGCCCGAACAAGATACTCCCACCGAATGTGTCCAACTGAGGTATATTCTTTAGCATAGCCCCCACTTCCTGTTGGTAAAAAAAAAAGACTCATCCATAGCAGATATGATTGCTCATCACAGCGATACTGCTTCTCAGCCAAGCGTTTTCCTTATGTTGGGAAACAGATGACTGTCAGATGGGGCCAAATCAAGAGAATTGAGAGGCTGATCTACCAGTTCAAATTTACAGTCATGCAGAGTAGGCATTGAAACCGTAACTGGCATAATACTCTCCATCTATGGTGCTCCAGCGTGACCGCACTCCAATGACTGACACAATTAAAATTATGAAAAAAACAAAAAACAAAAAAAAAAAAAAACAAATGAGCAAGAGATACACAGAAACATTCCCTGAAGGATATTAGTTGTAGAAATATAAAACGAAATTAAATTGATTGAGAGATTGACAGCCTGAAATAGCTTCAAAGCCTTAGTTTGCCAGAATCCAAATTTTTGTCTTAGCTCATAAAATTTGTGATCTTTATCACTTTTGAAACTTCACGATAATTTTCAATTGAATTAAGTATCAAACAAAAAAAATCTAATATTGATTTCTCACATTAGAATGTAACCGTTCTAATGTAAAAGCAATCGACCCAAGTGTGTGGAATCGTATTAATTTATTTTAATCTGTCCTTCATAGATTAAAACGAAAGGAGACACGGGTGTAGTTTGAATAAAGAATATAAAACAAGATAAATAAACTCACAGGTATTTATTCCGACAATAGCTTTCTTGCTTCTAACTCTTACTTTTAATTAATATTGATTTTTCTGACTGCCACAAAGAATCAAATTCACATTCATGTTACTGTACGGACGACAGAGTTTTATCAGCTTTGCAACGATGGGACACTAGGTGGAGCACATTGGGATTTGAATGTAGAATGTATTCGCATGAGGCTATGTGCAGAACGTGTTCTTGCCACTCCGATTGTTTCTTGGAGATAATGGTTATCTTCCAGAGTAGAATTCGATTAAATCAACACCGGTTGGTGCATTTGTTTTATCTGATTTCTAGGGATCGAAATCAAAGCTAGACCAGAATGAATTTTAATCGAAAATTGTTATCTAGAATTCTTATCGAGAAATATGATCAATAACACACACACACACACACACACACACACACACACACACACACACACACACACAAGCATATATATATAGAGAGAGGTAGATAATGAGTGAGGGGAGAGGAGAGAAAGAAAGAGTGTGGGTGTGGTGCAATCAGCAGTATTGGAGAGGAAAATGCCTCTGGCAAAAATTTCAGATGTTCTGTATACTAAATACAAATACAATATGTTCTCATATACGTAGTATAGTAAATTTGGAAAGCTTAGAAAAATGGTAAATGGGTCAAAGTTCAATCTAATTATATTTAAATTCTAAAATGGAATCGACATGAAAGTCGGATGTTCTCTGGTGGAATCGGGGCTCTGATATACCAAATACTACTAAGGTACTTAGATAAATTTTGTCAAAACAGTATTCTACCTTTACAGATGCTAGAATTTTTATTATTGTTTAGCACTGGTGATTTGTCTTACAGATGAGCCAACAGGTCATACGACCGGTAAGAAATAGCAGCTAGATTACCTTCAAATCAAAACTATAATCACAACAAGAGAACATCATAAATTAGTCAGAAGATAAGAGAGACCATACATAAACATCAAAACATACATATGTCTATCTATCTATCTATCTATCTATCTATCTATCTATCTATCTATCTATCTATCTATCTATCTATCTATCTATCTATCTATCTATCTATCTATCTCTGTGTGCATGTATGTATGTATGTAGGTATGCATATATATTTCTGTTTGTATGTACATGTAACACAAATCTGTTATAAAATAATGACAAATAAATGCATAACGCATAAAAATAATTAGTAATGAGCCTCCATTACAAAGATCTGAACCCTAGACATGTACAGTCTGACACCATTATGTGTGGATACAATGCAGTTAAGAGGCCACCTACACATCCCTTTATATATGCGCGTATGTGTGTATCTGTATGTATGTATGTATGTATGTATGTATATATGTTAGAAAAATAATAAGGTGCTCAGATATCTGGATGGTTGTACATTTACATATTTTTATTAATATGTCACATGTTTTATAAATAATAGCGCTTGCACCTATTCTTGTAGGTTTTTCAAATTTGAAAAAGCTACAGTGACCTCTTACAGGCATTGGCATGTGACCTCTTACAGGCATTGGCAAACACTGATACGCACACACGCACTTACACACGCATACATAATTTTGTGAACAGCGACAGAAAAACTAAACCAGGTGATCGATTAGATCGATTGGACAAGTAATTAACGAGTTAATTAGTTAATTCATTAACTAGTTCCTAGTTGACTAATTACTGTAAAAAAAAAAAGCATATGCGTTTCATAATGGTAAATTGACCTTCTCAAACAAGTTACGTGTTTCAAAATCTCTATCAAGTTGCTTCTGTGTATTTTTTATTTTAAAAGCCTGGTTCTTATTCTATCGGCCCAATTCGCCGAACCGTTTGAAAAGCTGTGCCTTAAAAACTCCGACAACGGTTGTCATGCGGCGGTGGGTCAGAAACACACATACATACACACACGCATACGCGCACACACACAAGCACTTACACACGCACACACACGCACTTACACACGCACACACACGCACATACACATATACACACACACGCACATACACGCACGCATACAGAGGCACACACGATTGGCTCCTTTGGCTAGTATCTCTTACTATGGGATTGGGTTGACCTACGCTTTGTGAGTGACTTTGTGTGTTTGGATAAAAGAAAATACAGGCGGATCAGCTAAATACGATATTATTCAACATATTCCCCTCTCAAATTGAAAGATATTTTGCAGCGCTCCTTCAGTTTCTGTAAATCCTGTAAAAGAACTTGGAATATAGGTCCAGCCAGATCTTTTGCGATATCCTTGACGGTAGGAAACTTTCAGCACCTGTCTCGTTCTTATACATTTGTATGTATGTATGTATGTATGTATGTATGTATGTATGAATGTATGTATGTATGTATATATATATATATATATATAT
>NC_068992.1:16056200-16057276 GCF_001194135.2 Octopus bimaculoides
ATATATATATTTATATATATATATGAATGAATGAATAATGGGTCGAAGCAATTGTTGGGATTAATAAACATTCTCGTACCTTCCAAACTCCGTCTCTCTCTTCATTCAATTACCGAACGAACAGCGTAAAAGTGAACGTGCTTTACCGGTAAGCTACAAGGTGTATATAGCATACGATTTATTATCTAATGTGTGTGTATATATATATACATATATATATATACATATATATATACATATATGTATATCTGTGTGTATGTGTGTGTGCGTGTGCGAGTATGTACGTGTGTATAAATGTGTGTATATACATATGTATATGTATTTATATATGTGTGAATGTGTGTGTGTGTGTGTGTGTGTGTGTATGTGTGTGAAAATGTTAGTGTAGTTGGAAGGCAAACTACTCAACGCGTGTTCACACACGCAATTCTCTATTAGTAAATCAAATAGAATTGTGGCTACAACTAATATAACCGATTTCACACACTTGTTGATGCAAATTTCATTTGTCACTTCATATTAGAATATGTGAGTGACAAAATCACGCATCATATGATTGATAACAGGGGGGGGGGATATGATGAATGGTACTGCATAACCTCTTTGAAAATACCGTAAAGATATGAACAGGAATTTCATATCCTTATACCATATAAATTTAAAATATACAGTAATGGTTCTGGAGAAAATTATTAACTGCAAACCATGTTATTACTGCAGAATATTAATTAATGGGTTTCTAGTTAAATATTGCAACCAATTAACAAAATGAAGTGTTAGTTTCATTAAATGCATGTACACAACCATACATGCGTACATAATTTCAAGTGTACAAACAATCACACTCAAATGTAATTGCATGCATGTATACACACACACATACACACACACACACACACACACACGCACACACACTCACACACACATTTGTATGTTTGTGTATTTGTATATATATGTATATGTGTATGTATATATATATATGTATGTGTGTGTACATATACATATACATGTGTATATACACACACACTTATATGTATCTCTCTCTCTCTCTCTCTCCCTCTCTCTCTCTCTCTCTC
>NC_068992.1:16057787-16060559 GCF_001194135.2 Octopus bimaculoides
CACCTCGAAAATGAAAAACTCTACGCTTGTATTTCGTCCAATTTCTGTGTTCAGCCCTGTGTGGCTATAATAAAAACATATCTATCTATCTATCTATCTATCTAACTATCTATCCATCTATCTATCTATCTATCTATCTATCTATCTATCTATCTAGCTAGCTATCTTTCTGTCTGTCTGTCTGTCTATCTACATACAGGCGCATGCACATGCACACACACACACGCACACGCACACACACACACACACACACACACACACACACACACACACACACACACACACACACACACACACACACACACACTCACACACACGCACACATATACACGCATAGGTTTATTAGTGTATTATATATATGAACATTTGTGTATGTGGGTTTCCAATTTTTCAGTCTATTTTCCTTTTTTTATGTATTTAATCCTTACTTTTTTTGCATCAGAAAATCCTCGGGGGATTTTTATTCTGTCATTCTTTTTGCATTATTATGCCAATTAGAGTTTATTCATGAAAAAGCGCACGCACATACGCATATACACAAGCGCGCGCATACACACGCACACACGCACACGCAAACACATACACACACACACACACACACACACCAAATACTCAAAACTTAGAAAATATATCCATTATTGAGTGCAATCATTCCACATCCACTTATAAACACTTTTTAATTAGTTGTTTTGAAATTGTTGCTGTAACATACGCGTTTATTATTTTTTCTTGTTATTCACCTTGATTTCTTAGGCACCGAGATTTCCAAATAAATTCATTGAAGTTACCTTATCACATTTCACAGCAAATCATCCACATATATAGTCCTTTCATGCAATATACTACATTGATTTCAAAGGGATTCGTAGTTGCTGTAGTCTGGGCTGTTAACATATTTCTTAAATCCTCCACTTGTATGTCCTCCAGCAGATTCACAGGAGTGCTGTTTACGAGAGTAAGCTGATAGGTTCATACGCTGAATCTAAAGGAGTGGTGCTGGAGCTGTGAAATCTGTATGCATTAATTTCAACCTTCCTTATTAATAATTCCATTGTTTCTTACCAGTTAAACTGACATCTGCCTTTTCTAAGAAGATTTCAAAATAACTATTGGTGACTTTCCTTCAAAATCGACTATTGTTGGCATCGTGGTGTTATCAAGTATTTGCAGGGAAACGATTTAGAGCCCAGGACATCTTTTCTTATATGTTTGCCACATTAGGGGATGTTGCTCCAGCTTTATCAATAGTGCAAAAGAGGGCTGTTCAGTTTAGAAGAAGAAGGGAAAGTCTTGAACTTCATCCAAGGTCTAGATGTCATGCAACTGCCACCAGCGAGGAAAATATTCTTCGTGTTCACCACATGGTGATGGATGACAGGCCATTCACAATAAATCAAATAACCAATGCTATTAGCTTATCCACTGAGAATATTCTGCACAATGAACTTGGTATGATGAAGGTTTCTTATTTCTTTATTGCCCACAAGGGGCTAAACATAGAGGGGACAAACAAGGACAGACAAAGGGATTAAGTCAATTACATCGACCCCGATACGATACTGGTACTTAATTTATCGACCTCCGAAAGGATCAAAGGCAAAGTCGACCTCGGAGGAATTTGAACTCAGAACGTAACGGCAGACGAAATACCGCCAAGCATTTCGCCCGGCGTGCTAACGATTCTGCCAGTTTTCCGCCTTTAATGATGAAGGTTTCTGCTTGGCGATGCCACGTCTTCTGACACATGTTCAAAATCGCACCATGGTGACACACCACAGAAAAATCTGACATTGTTTGGGGAAGGTCCAACTGGTTCTCATGAACGTCTGCTAAGTCAGGATGAATGTTGGGTTTATCTAGAGAAAAAGAGACAATCGATGCAGCGGAAGAACCTTCCTTCACCAGGGAAGGTGACTGCTTTAATTTTTTGTAAAAATAAAAGGCATTATATTTATTGACTATCAACTGCGAGTGCTCTGCCAACTTACTTAGGCAGTTAGGAAAAGCTATCCAGTCCAAATAACCAAGAAAACGGACGTAAGGGTCTTGTTTTATCAGAACAATGCACCAGCACACATGTCCTTAGGTTCAATTGCTGTCGTGCGTGACTGTGGCTTTGAACTAGTTGATCACTGTCCCTTTTCTCCTGATTTGGCCATATCTGATTATCACCTGTTCCCCAACACAGAAACAAAACTTGGTTGGGAATCAGTATCACAACGATGATGTCTTCATATCTGTTAACGATTTTTTTAACCGACAAGACGAAAGCTTCTTCACCAACTGGATCTAAGCTGTGCTACACATGAGTAGACGGCAAAGGGGGTTATGTTGAAATAGAAAAGACATCTGGTCACATTCCATGAGATTATCTTGATCAAACTTTGAACTTTTCAGTCGAACTTCATACGTTGGTTTTAGTGGGATATGGCTTAATATAATATGCCTTAATATAATATATAGACTAAAAGAATAAATGGAAACGTGGTAATCGTATGTTCTTGTATTTTGCATTCTTGTATTTATTTCAGTCATTAAATAGCGGTCATGCTGGAGCACCACCTTAAATTTTTAGTCGAATGAATCGACCCCAGTACTTATTTTCTTTTCAAAACCTGGTACTTATTCTATCGGTCAGTTTTGCCGAACCGGTAAGTTACAAGGACGAAAACATACCGACACCGGTTGTCAAGCGGTTGTGGTTCGTACAAACACTGACATAAACAACACACACATACACAAAAACATATGTGTATATATATATATATATAT
>NC_068992.1:16066729-16067870 GCF_001194135.2 Octopus bimaculoides
ACACACACACACACACACACACACACACACACACACACACAAACACACACACTCACACATGTATGTATATATAGTTAGGTTGGTAAACAGTAAAATAAACTAATTCCTTGCAAGTAATGCTTCCTTCAGAAGCAAAATTTGCAGAGAAGGTATTTCATAAATCGTGTCAGGTAATGACAATGGAGTATCAAACACTTCAACACTCGACTCTATGTCGCGTGGTTCAATACATTATATGATTTACTTCCTCATTTGGTTCGGAATCTGAATTGTGAGAAGCCACTTACAAAGCAATGATAAATGGAAATTGATTTCTATTGATTATTGTTCTCACTAGGCCACAAGCTATATTATCGCTAGTGTACCTATATTACAGATTAATTAAACCCTGTTATGGTATTGATTCTGGTCTCATCTATTCTAAGGGGATTCATGAATAGCAAAGATGACTTCAGAGAGCGCCACATTTATCTGATATTCTTTGGTAAAAAGGTAGCTTCCCAACTTCTTAGTTCTGGGTTCAGTCCCACCGCGTGGCACCTTGGACAAGTGACTTCTATTTTAACCTCGAATTTATTAGACAGAACTGAAAAAGAAGCCCGTCGTATAAATATATATATGTATGTATATATGTATGTATGTATGTATGTATGTATGTATGTATGTAAGTATGTATGTATGTATGTACAACCTTTAAACTCAAGGAATCATATACAGGCGCTTTGTTCGTCTTCAGACGAGTAACTGCGATCTTCCAGTCCTCATCCGTAACGGGATTAATTTTGAATACATCGTATATCTGCTTTAAAACTCAAGGAAGTTTTTATTGACCCTTGGTATTTTTGACGTGAGATTTGGACCAAAATTGGTACAAAATCTATTGAATTTCGCAGCAATCACCTCGTTATACAAATTGTCGCCATTTATTATTACGCAATTCGGATGATTATTAAGAAGCGTGTTTTTAGAAATTGTTATGTTCATGACCGACGACATTTTTTTAACATTTAATTTCTCTTTTTGAATTCAGCCCGATCATGAGCTTTCTCTTTTTGAGGTCACACCAAGCTGTGCCGATATAATGTATATATATACATGTGTGTGTATGTGTGTGTGTATGTATATATATATATATATATAT
>NC_068992.1:16067898-16070096 GCF_001194135.2 Octopus bimaculoides
AGATAGATAGATAGATACAAACATACATACATACATACATACATGCAGATATATATATAGATATATATAATTATCCACTTTATTCTTCGACGGCTTCTGTGCCCCAATACATATACATATATATATATATATATATACATACATATACGTATGTGTGCATATATGTTCGTGCATGCATGTGTGAGTGTGTGTGTGTGTGTGCGTGTGTGTGTGTGTAGTTGTTTCTCTGTATGTGAGTAATTATATGTGCATACAAGGACACACACATATACACACAAATATATATATATATATATATATATATATATACAAATATATATAAATGGGTGGGTGTGAAATATATGTAGGCATGTACATATTTGTATGTGTATGTGTGCTTTTGTATGGATATAGGCATGCGTGGATTTTTATCTTTTCAAGTCCCGAATTATTACTTGTAATGTCATATATTATTCGTGTGATAGCTATAACCTGCAATCGATTGTGTCACTAGCTCTCTTACTCGGTTTCTCATCAACTCCGCAGCATGATATAAAAAGCAAATCTATAAACATACTGGTTCAAGGCATATAACAGTTATTAAATCAGATATGCTTCACTTCTTTCGACCATTTAAACATTTAATAACTGGCTCTAATTACATAAACGTGTGGTATAAACAATTTCTCAGTTAACAAATTTTATATACTTCAGATTTTTTTCCAGAATATTTATTCCGAAATTCGCTTATTTATCATTTTTAGTGAATAAAAAATAGAAATGTGAAGAGCTATAAAATAAAATTAATATCGGTTTCTTTTATAGAGATTATTAAATTATGACAATATTCTCTATGGAAACAAGTTGCAGCCTGTTTTTAACACGATCATCATATAATTGGGTATGTATGCCAAACGCAAAAAGATGGTGTGAAATACACAAATTTGTACAACTTGCGTAGCATCAAACTGTACTGTCATGTCTTTAATGATATAAGATGTATATAAAAATATATACTCAGTTTACAGATAGTGCTAATTTCGATATTCTATGGTTTTCTGCCATGATCGGAAATTTAAATTTCCTCTAATATATTTTTATGCCAATATATTTATATATACCATTTAACTATTGAGCTTTATCACCGAACATAAACCAACACAGGTTGTCAAGCGGGGGAGTGGAGGTAAGCGCAAACACAATGACACAGACACACACACAAACACACAGACACTCACATAGACACACACACACACACACACACACACACACACACACACACACACACACACACACACACACACACACACACACTCACACACACACACGCACACACACACACACACACACACAAACGCACAGACACACATGTTTATATATACAGTGAATATAGATATGAAGATTGCTTCCATCACACACCACCAGCTCTGATCAACCATTGCTCCAGATTGATCCCCAGATCATCACAGAATAGCTGCCATATTTCATTGTTGGCTGCAATCTTTTCACATCAAATACATGATCACAGAGACGCCAAACCCACCCTCAACCACTGAACGAAAATACAGTAATTTGCACTCATCAGAGAATATGACAGTGTCCCAAAATTCTAGTGGCTTCTCCACCATCTCACTGGCCCAGTCTTTTCTTCGCTTGGTGTTAGGCTGGTCGAAGAGGTGTTTTTTTTTTCATGCTGCTTTGCTATAGTTGCCAACTTTGTGGCGATACCTGACAGCTGTTCTGGGTCTAACAGAAACTTATTGTTACATCAGAAGCCTTCCATCGAAGATTATCCTCCACACTTCTTTTAGCAGTGAGAAGGGTCCTGTCAGAGGGCCTTCGTTGATCTGGGTAACGTGATATGGACTCCTTCTCCTCTCTGGTGAATTGCACAATCACTCTACGAACTGTAAAAAGCGGGATTCCAAGATTTTCTGCGATTTTACGCTATGTCCATCTTCAGAATGACCCACAATACAGCCATTTTGAAATTCAAACAGTTCCAAGCCTTCATTTGTACATGGCATGATTAAACAGTCACATATAGAATCTGAAATATAATAAAAACTACAAACTTTTACAAGTTAGAATAAACATAAAGCGATGCTTTATGAGGTGTCTGTTTACTTCTGTCATGTCCGTATATATATAAATTGAGAAATTATTGCTTCTAAATCTATGAACTGTATATATATATATGTATATATATATATATATAT
>NC_068992.1:16070684-16073003 GCF_001194135.2 Octopus bimaculoides
ACACACACACACACACACACACACAGATAAACACACACACAACACACACACAACACACACACACACACACACACACACACACACACACTCACGTATATGTATATACAACTTCATAATTCATAAGAATTTACCAACTACGAATTGGTATAGGTATATATAATTCATGTTTTTAAAACGATTAATTAGCTAGTAATTAATACTTAAAGAAATCTAACTGTCGTTTTAGCCGTTAATTAGTTATGTATTACTAATATGAATTAGTTATAAATTACTAATATGCGTTCAATATGTAAAATTCTAGTAAAGCTAAATATAACATATATGTCACGAAGAAGAAAATAAAGTGGTGAACGGTAGAAGAAGAAAGAGATATTGATTTCAAATTTTAGCACAGAGTTATTAACTTTGGGGGAGGGGACAAATTGATTACATCGATCCCAATGTTCAACTGGCAGCAGTTATTTTGTCGGATTCCAAAAGATAAAAGGCAAAGTTGACCTCGGCAGAATTAGAACTCAGAAAGTAAAGGACGGACGAAATGCTGCTACGTATTTTGCTCGGCATGCTAACGACTCTTATTTCTTTATTGCCCACAAGGTGCTAAACACAGAGGGGATAATCAAGGACAGACAATGCGTAACTGGTACTTAATTTATCGACCCCCGAAAGGATGAAGGGCAAAGTCGACCTCGGCGGAATTTGAACTCAGAACGTAACGGCAGACGAAATACCGCTAAGCATTTCGCCCGGCATGCTAACGATTCTGCCAGCTCACCCCTCTAATGAAGAAATAATTATTAATATTCAAATGTGTTGTTGGCGGACGTTAGCACGAGAGTTAATAACAGAGACAGAGAAAGTTAAGAATGTGAAAAGAACGAGGCAAATATTTTAGGTTAAAATATGAAACCAGATAAAATCTAACGAATATATATCGGATAGAAAAAATAAGCAAGAAATGAGATATAGAATTTGTAATGATGGGAAAAAATGAATGGATAGTTCACTACATGTAGTTTGAAATTTGTTGCATATAAATGTGAATAAATTTTATAAAAATACAAATTGCTAGAATGTTATGGGAATAGCAACAGGCAGCTTTATAAAAAAATTACTCTACTCACAGAAAATATACTTAAACTGAAAATTAAATAAAAGTATATCAGTGCCAAAATAGATACAAAATTAAATAAATAAACAGATAAACGAAGGAGAAAATAGATTCTTGTTACAATTCCAGATTTACGGTAGAACGTGCCACCGCGATACGGGGGAGGTGGGAACTATTTTAATCTGTTTTATAGATATTAGAGAATTCACATAAAATACGACATTCAGATGGTCGACGAATGAGATGAAATTTCAAAAAAAAAAAAGAACGAAAATGCAAGAATACATTATAACAAATATAAATATTTTCGTACCGAAAGGGGATAATTAATTGAATACTTGAATATATGAAATATAATAATGTTATCGCTCCATATATATATATATATATATATATATATATATATATATATATATATATATATATATATGTATATATATATATTCTTGCTAGTAAGAAGAGTTAAAACTCTCTAAAACCACGCATGTCTCAATATATGTAAACACGCACGGAGAATGTAGCAATTATAACTTATTTGAATTTTGAATTTAACTTGCTCGCTAATGTTCGTTCGGAAGTTGCGGTGCCTTCAGCTGAACAGACGCACATGGAATGGTAAATATATTTTTAAAAATATTTTACGTAATAAGCCTAGCTGTTGAGCTTTAAGTGTCAATTCAGCCTAGAAAGCGAAATTAAGTGACTCTGGGATATCTACCTTCCACTTTGTAGTTTTACAAATTGGGACGACTGTTTCTTCTTTTTCTGTGTTCTCATATAGTGAGAGATGCGTGGCTTTGGAGAGTTTTAACTCTTCTTTCTAGCAAAGACGTGCATATTGTACCCTGGCTTTTAATATATATTTTGCCTATTTGGTTATATTTGCTGGCATCATTATTTTTTAAAGATAATGATAACTTACTTAAATTTAGAATTTTTATCTCCCATTCTTAGCTCTCCTGTGTGACCCTTATGTCCGGCATTCGCCATGATAGATCGCTAACCACTACACACATTTTTTCTCTGCTTGTTTCTCTCCTTGTTTATTCTGTGTTCCTTTCTGTGGAAGAGCGCAGGCTCGAAACGTTAAAAACTTTTTCAATTCCTGATCGTTGTACTAATACATCTGTTTGTTTTCTACACCACTTGTTTTCGTCTTTTTTTTGTGAATTGTCCCCATATATATATAAATGTATATATATATATAT
>NC_068992.1:16073430-16083591 GCF_001194135.2 Octopus bimaculoides
TGAAGAGCATTCTTATTATTCATGAAATAAAACCAATACGTCTCTGATTTCTTTCTTTATCTTTAAATTACATACCTTTTTGATTGCAGAACGTTTCATTTTATAACTGAATTTCTAAAAAAGTCACTGCAGTTAAACAAGTCGAACTGATTGGACATATTAAACATTTGAATTAGAGAGGTCAATTCTTTTGTTTTAAATTTAGTTGCCAATTTTAGCTCGTTATATCAAAATTGTACGTCTGTTTTGATTTTACACGTATCATTTCCATATTTTTCGAATTTTCTTTTGTGTTTTGGTTGTTTTATACCATGTCCTTAATTCAGATGATGAAAATAATATTTCGAATCTCGCAAATAACAAACATTTCAAACAATATATAACTTTCAAGCTGTTGTTATATATAATTCAAAAAGTTTTTTAGGAAGAATTCTTGATATCGTCAAAATATCCGATGAAAGGGTTTCTTAAATTAAGTATTATTTATGTTTAACAAAACAATTAAAAGGAACAACAAAAAATAAACAGAACAATTCAATTCTTTTTGAAAGACGCGTTCGTTCTATTTTTGCCAAAGATTTCTCATAGAATTAATAACCTTTAACCTAAGAAAGTATTTCTCAAATGCGCACGCACACACGTACATGTACTTCGGGGAGACTTAGATAAATAGATAGATAGATAGATAGATAGATAGATAGATAGATAGATAGATAGATAGACAGCTAGATAGATAGATATAGATACATACATACATAGATACATAGATACATAGATACATGCATAATATGCATGTATACATAAATACATACATACATACATACATACATACATACATACATAAATACATAGATGCATGCATACATACATATATGCATGCATGTGTACACATGCATTGAAATAATGAAAGCGCGACTGCATTGAAATAATGAAAACATGACTTGGGAATTAACCATGGAAACATTGAAGTTTATTAGTCAACCAGATTTTACTGTCTCGTTCTTTTGTTTTTTTAGCTAGATTGTTTTGTGCATAATTGAAGGTTGAATGTTGTTCAACAGTTTTGCATCTTTTCTCTCATTTGAGTTAATACAGCATTTAACAGTCGTCTTCAGAATTAATTCCATATACTTTACTTTACCGACAAACTTTTCTGCTCTCGTCTGCAAATTCTAATCAGTGTTCTAACCAGCATATGTGCCGCATAGATTAAGGAGAAAGTAGGAATGTCACGTATTATTGTAACACATTTTCAGTGTGTCACATGAGAAGAAACCAAAACCACACATGATAAAATACTCGTGACATTATGACATTAAACGATGACAGTTTGACGTCCCTTAGAGAATATTTGGATTAGCAATCCTCATGATTGTCATTCTTGTTCTGGCTTAGCCCTATTTCAGGGCTTGTTGAGAAAATGGATGACCAAAAATTTTCCAGCCGTGTCTATCTCGCCATTAATATATCGTCCAATGTGCTTTTACATTATTTTGCATGCGGTAAAATGTGATTTCAGATAATACATCTACTATTTCTAACACGTTACCATTGTAGAGACCTCATAATTAGCTACTGTGGCTTTCTGAGTGATTTGCATTAATTTTTCTAACACTTTTTACATATCAAATGCTTTCATCTTTTAGTGGTATAAACGGTAACCATGCCCATGTAAAATAGCTGCCCCTTACACTTCATAGGGAATAGCGCAAGGACGAGAGCTTAGCTCTGGGTCAATGATTATAAGCTATGAGAAATAGATCCCCCTACATAGAGCATAGAAGCACGAAGGAAACAATGGTAATGTATAACCTACTGCAACAGTTAAACGGAATACAAAACTGTTTACAAGATTCTCTCGCGAAAATATAAAATACAGTCAAAAGATTTTAGAGATGAACAAATATTTCATGAACAGTTATTTTACTATGCTATTCAAGCATTCAGCTCTCTTATATCGACAGACGTTCATAATACCTATTTACAGTAGGAAACCTCTGGTCATTTAGCTAATAACATCAATTACTTGGTAAGTTTTCTATCATAGCTATATCCGTGCTCTGCTAATACTTCTCAGAAACATGTATACTTCAGAATATTTATTCTGTTACTTCATTTAATACATTTGGTCTCCCGTTGATCGATATCTTTGACAACAAATTTGGAAGTAATTGTCTGCTTTAATTGCTTTAGTGGGGAAATTCTGACTATATTTCCTGTGTAATTCCCTCGAATATAAATGAGAAACGATTCGATCAGTATTATGATTCGGATTATATAATCTTATCAACAGACTATGTAATTATGTACGACAATGTCATGGTTTAATCAGATGAAGAAGCACAGTGCGCACGGACGTTTATAGGAACTCTGTGATTAGTGAAAGGATAGAAAGAAGTTAACATCTGACTGGAGGACTTGGCTCGAATGCTTGCATAAGAATGAATTCTGCTGTAAGTGAAGAAATGCAAGATGCGTGAATTAAATCGGAGGACATTCATTGTATCACCGAGGCACAAGAATTCTCACTTCATCGAGTATTCACACAACTCCATCAACTTCATCAAGTTTCATTCATAAGGCGTTGAAAAGGAGATTTATTCAAAGGTTTTGTATAATAGAATAGAAACCGTGACCTCGTAAAAAGGAATGCGAACGTACTAAACCACATTGCTATGCGTACTTGCACACAATATGATGGACGGTTGCTTTATGAAACAAAGAAAATCCTAAATCGTGCTCTTTCTATTTCAGTTATTTTCTTACCTACTGAAATTATCAATAAAAATATCTTTCTTTAGATAAGGCCGTCATCCTCGTCGAGCATCGTACTTTCTTTTGAGCGCGTTGATAATCGTACAGCGCAAGTCTTCCCAATTAAGCGCGATTTCTCCCATCGGATGAAGCTAAAGCGTTTCTTCCTTCTGACTTCCTCTCCTTAAAGTGTTTTCTTAGCAGAGATATTGAGGTAGTTTGCCATTCATTTCCCCCACTAGATAAGCTAGTCAATAGGCGTGGGGTGGCGATTGAGTACTACTGGTTTACTTGGTACCAGTTGGTGGTCTTCTCAGCCTGTGATGAGATCCTTGACTTCCTGGTTGGATAAGAAATAAAAAAGGTATATTGTGAAAAAAAAAAAAAAATGATTATTAAATCACTAAAATACATACTTTAATTTGCAATATATTGTAAGGCATTTCTTGTGTTAGTCAATGCTGTACTTTTCATGTGTAATTTTCCAATAGCCATACATTGTGAATGAAATTAGTTTGACGGAAAATCATATAGGAGCCAGCCGTGTAGATTTACGAGAAATTTAAAAGTTATCACAAAGTCACACATCATGTCACGCTGACTCTGCCTGAGAATTGCGTTAAAAGTAATGTGTGATTGTGGATTGTTTACCCACTTACACGTTACATCATGGGTCAGGTAATTGGAGTTGATTTCAACAAGTGAATCCTCGCCAGCAGTCAACAGCACCAACACCAACACCAACACCAACAAGAATAACGAAGACGACGACGACGATGACGACGACGACGACCACCACCACCACCGCTGTCTATTCGTAGTCCTTTTTTTTTAAAATTTGAGGGTTGATGTATGAGGTCAAATCCTGCTGAGATCAATATTGAATAATAATTAAAAAAAAAACGTTTGAAATGTTATACAAGAAAAGAAAATGAAAACACACATACTCAAAAATACTGTCGCTGTCTGAGCAAAATTTAGCTGCTATTTCTAACATGCCTACCGAGCGAGTACCAGCTCCTATATTCACGGTGTATTTGTAGTTTGTTTTGATGGACCGTATTCGTGAATCTATTTATGGCGTCTTGAAGTATGGTATGCAGTTGAAAGATAAATAACTCTGCTCGGGGTGCAGCAGACAAATCAATAGTTACAATTCTTATATGAGAATAGACTGTAAATCAAGACTGTTGCTGTTACTCTAGTACAGCTGCAGCTTCTGCTTCAGCTAATATTCTGATTTCATCATAAATTTACTGAAATGTTTAATAGTGTTGTATTATACCACGGGGTTTTGCGACGGTAGATATTTCTTTATAAATTTCACCTCTATATTTTCTTGAAATGTAAGCTCTAACTTGTCAACTGCAGTTATTGACCGAGTAAAATCGAGTGAACAAAGTTTATTAAACAGCCGTATGAACAATTCCAAAGACCTAGTTTCAGGCAGCGAAACAATACCAATGTCTGATAGTATTGCAAATTTTGAAAAGATAGTAGAGTCGATTGAATCTGATAGAAATGTTAAGAGCGGTAGATTGCCTCTACGTGTATCATTACAATTGTTGTTAATAATAATACTTCCTTCTACTTTAGGTGCAAGGCCTGAAATTTTGGATGAAGTGGCTGGTCGATTACGCCGACCCCAGTACTCAACTGGTACATCGAAAAGGGTGAAAGGCAAACGCGACCTCGACGGAATTTGGACTCAGAACGCTAAATCCTGTGTGCTAACAATTCTGCCAACTTGGTGCCTTTTTGGTGTACCACTAGTGAGTAATATATTCGATGTTGGTCAACGCACTCACGAGTTGTTTCGCTTTGCACACACAAACACACACACACACACACACACACACACACACACACACACACACATACTCGCACATACATATATACATACATACATACATAACCACACATAGATACATACATACATACATAAACACGCATAGATGCACACACCCCTCTGAAAATAAAACGACTAAAAAGCAACGCAAAATATGACGTTAAACAGCCATTAAAATCTCCACCGCTGTAGTTTTCATAACGATTAAACACTGTTTATGTAATTCATATTGCTGTATATCAAAATATTTATGTTTATCTGTTTTACTTAATTTAGTCAATTCGGGAGATAAACCCATCCCAAGACAGCTTTTTATCTAATTAAAATATCGGTGGAGTAAGAAAAAAAAAAATTACAGATCACCAGTTAGATGATGTATGAGATCCCGATTTTCACTACGCTTCTATTGAATTATGTTTGCCTTTTCCTCGCTGGGATCAGCAAAATAGATACGGCGAAAAATCTGGAAAAACTAAATCATTGAACAGAAGATATTACATATAATATATGAGAAAAATTATTGCATACAATGTTTAAATATTTACATGATGTTATTACTTTGAAATACAACATGAACCATGACAGCATATATTAACCAGTTGGTAGGGTAAAAAAAAAACCAAACCCAATAGAGACGAACGTTATTAGGTGGATTAATTTGGCTCAGGCGTTATCTGTGTGGTGAAGGTACTTGACTAACACATGGAGCCATGCAATTATAAATGAATGGGTACTGCAAGATTGGAATAGTAGACCTTCTGAGCAGCATGAGCACATTCAAAATGTAAAATATTTAATTGCTCTTCCTGATGCAATCAAATCCATGGTTAGTTTTGATTGAGTGGTTCTACTCACAAAGGGGTTCCCCCCATGAACATTTCTTTGGAATCTGCATGGCAAAGTTTGTTGAATAGTATTGCTAACCGTACATACTTCTAGTATTGTGAATATCGATTCGTTTGCAGTATCTGGCTGAATTATTTATCTTCTAACAACGTGACATACTCCATGAATCCACAAATAGATTCATGAATACAGTCTACTAAAACAGACCATATAAGATGACAATAAAGGAAAGGAGTCTTTATGCGAAACAGAATCCTGGAAACGAACCTTATGCGCCTATGGCTCTGGAAGGAGTTATTGTGTATCAAGAAGTACTGTCTCGAAAGTAATAACAGCCTTTGAGAAAGAGGGAAAAACCTCCTTGTCGAAACAAAACTCGGGAACCCAGTTTCCACAAAAACGGTTCGCCGGGAGCTGCACAGAGCCGGATTTTACAGGAGGGCTGCAATCAGAAAACCACTACTTTGAAAGCAAACGTTGCAAAGCATTTAGAGTGGTCCCTAGAGCAGTGGAAGAATGTTATTTTCTTGGACAAGTCATCCTTTACCCTATTTCCGACCACCGGCCAAATATACGTGTGGAGACAGCCAAAAAAAAAAAAAAGCATTTGACCCAGACTGCCTTCTTCTAACTGTTAAACATGGAGGAAGATCTGTGATGACCTGGGGGGGGGGATATATCTTGGAAATCTGCTGACCCAATGGTTTCCTTTCATGGCAGAATTAATAGTCATGATTATTTACGCATTTTATCTGATCAAATTCATCCTACGGTTGTGGAACTGTTTCTAAAGTTGTTACTGAATGGCACGAAGAACATTCTAGTCTCCAGATCTCAATATTATTGAACATTTATGGTGCATTTTAGAAAAACAAATAAGGAGTTCATATCCTCCACCACCATTCCTACAAGAACTAGAGACTGTTTTAGCTGAAGAATAGACAAAAATTCCCTTGGAAACAATTCAAACTTTCTATGAGTCCATACCTCGCAAAATTGCTGTCTGTAAGGCGTGCGCCCTTAGTACGCTACTTTACGGCAGTAGTTTATACTTTACGGTAGTAGTTTATACTACTACATATGTATAAACACATTCGCGTTTACACTCACACAAACACACCATAATACTTTAAACATATCTAAACTTAAGTAGCTTCCTTATTAGAACAAAAACACACTCGGTTCTATAGCTTATTAAAATAAATGTATAAATTCCTTTCAGCAGCAACAACATCGGTACCAACAGTTTTCTCAGTGTTATGGAGATCCCGCTTTGTATTTCATTAACATATTATTGCTTCATGTTATCTATATAGGCGCAGGAACACAGGCACCATAGGCTTTAGCTCTGATAACGTTTAATCCTTTGTCACATGTATTTAGTAATGCTCCTGAATATTATTATATATTTATATACACATATACATGTATGCACGTATGCATGTATGTGTGTGTTTTCAATTGGATTTCACATCCATACATACTGTCTATTGTATTCATTTGATTTGCCTGAGAAATTAATATTTCAATAGTCCTCTTTTTATTATTAGTATTATTATTATTATTATTATTATTATTATTATTATTATTATTATTATTATTATTATTATTATTATTATTATTATTTTCATTATTTTTCCATTTACTTTTTGTTTTGTTTTTTGTTTTGGCAAAAACTATTCGATTTTGTTTTGTCTCTACAATATTTGCCTTACATTTTTCTTAGCAATTTTTATATATATCGCTTTTCATAGAATATGCGTTTCATCCATTGTCTTTTTTGTAACTTTTCTCAACTATTCATATTAATAACATTACTAGCTTTTTTTTTATTTTAGTCAATCATTTATTATTTAATAAATAAATAAACACATACAAACATACATACATACATGCCTATGTATGTTGTCTGCTATGCATTCTTTCACACGTTCATATTCTTTTGTAATTCTTGTAGTGATGTTCCTCATACATTTGCATAGTCGTAATTTGTCATGCTATATGTTTTCTTACATAGTTTTTCTTGTTATGCGTTGTTATTTTTCCATACATTTTCTGAAACATTAATATTTCTATTAATGTCGTTCAAATAGCGCTTTTGTTTTTTCATCATCACATACTTATACGCGTTGTCATCTTATACTTGTAATTTTTTTTCTATTTCTTTCTTTTTTGCGAATATCCGTTATAACCAGAAGTCTTTCTTACACAATACTCACGCGCGTAGATACATACATACATGCATACATACATGCATGCATGCATACATACATATATACATATATACATGCATGCATGCATACACACATACAGACATACATACATACATGCATGCATGCATGCATGCATACATAAATGCATTATATATATACACAACACAGATATATATTTGTATATGTGCGTTTGTATGCATGTATATGTATTTTTGTATATATATATATATATATATATATATATATATATATATGTGTGTGTGTGTGTATATATATATATATATATATATATATATATATATATATATATATATATATATATATATATATATATATATATATATATATATATATATGTATATATGCACGCACGCGCGTGTGCACACATGTGTGTGCCTGATACGTGTGTGGCTGCGTGCGTGTGCTTTTGTGTTCATCCGGATTATCTCAGCAATTTGTATTTTTTGCTTTATCTGACGAATGTTTCTCGTTGATTTTATTTCTATTTATTGTCCTCCGTAATTTTTCTCACAAAACTTCCATATATTGTCTAACGTTATTTATTCAATGCATTGTATTGTTGCACATAATCTTCCATGTGCCTTATCTCGAAGTGTTTATTTCTATAAATTTACCGTCCTTTCTCGTTATCACGCATTCATATTGATATAAATTGTCTTATAACTCCTACATATTCCCTATTCTTCTTAAGATTCACACACACATAATTGTATTTGTATATTTTCCTCAGTAGCTTTCCATTCAATAATTGTGATGCCATATCATTGTTTTCCATATATTTCTCATTCATTCACATTCCAATACTTAGCATTCCATGTTTGTCCGATCGTACCTATATTTTATCACGCTTTATAGCATATTATGAATTGGTTTATTAAACTAGTTCCACCCTCTATGTATTACATTTACGCATATCTCAATAACACGTTCCTACTTCGTATTTTTGAATTTTTTATTCTATAATTCAATCTAATTTCCATTTAACGTCTTCGCTTGGATTATCAAAGTGATGTCCTGTAAACTTTCTGACTTGCCAATTTCTACGATATATCTTTGTCGTTTATTTGTTTCAGCCATTAGACTGAGACTATCCTGGGACACCACCTTCAGAAATTTTTAATCGAATGTACCGACGCCACTACTTTTTTTAAGGCCTGGTTAGTTAATGTATCTTTCTTTTTTTTTCGCCGAGAACATCGGTTGTCAAGCGGTGGTGAGGGAGAAACACAGACGCAAACACACGCACACTCGAGTAGTAGTAGTAGTAGTAGTAGTAGTAGTAGTACTGAAGATCTTTTCAGTTTTTGAATCTCTTCAATTTAGTTCCATTTGATTTCAAATTTAGTTTAGTTTTGTATGCTCAATTTCGACACAAAATTCGTTTTCGCCATAAATCAATAAACAAACCAGTTGATAGCTTTTAAAGTTTGCAAATTTAGGGTAATTTTAGTCCAATCAAAAGCCACAGACATATAGGTGCCTGTTTTCACAGTAACAAGCCAAGTTTTCGAAAAGCGTTTACGAAAAACCACCTTTTTAAAAACTGATATTTTACACTGTGTATTCTTGTTTGTACCAATATTTTTTTTTCTCTTAAATTTACAAAATATGTATTGTTTACTGTTTATTTTTTATTTTTTGGTCATCCTAATCATCATCATCTCCATCATCTTCATCATCATCATCATCATCATCATCATCATCACTAAAGGACTCTATACCCCTTTCTTATTTTTCTGACCAGGCTCCCGTGGTTTTATGGGTTTTTCCACGTGTAACCTTTCCTTTTTCGAAGCGCCTCCCCCTTTGGGAGTTCTACTTATTTATTTATCTATTTATTTATCTATTTATTTATTATATCTTTCTCCGTTTTCTTCCCCTGTTTAGACGAACTTTCCTACTTTTTCGGACAAAACCTTTTCTAACCTTCGTCCTGTCTTTGTCCTTATATGTTTTTAATTGATATTAGCCCTTGTGGCCAATAAAACGAATTAATTATTATTATTATTATTATTATTAGTAGTAGTAGTAGTGACGGTAGTAGAAAGAGGAACACATTGGGCCAGCGGATCTTTTGAAAAGATCCAGGTCAGCAAGTGCGAATGAAGGTCACCCCGAAGCAAAAGGAAATGCGTGTTTTTATCGCTTTTGTTATTCTTCCTCTACACAATGTTGTTGCTACTCATGGGACTGCTGTCGTCGACGTCAGTCGTAACGGCACCAGGAGCATCAGTAGTAGTAGTAGTAGTAGTAGTAGATGCTATTGTGGCTGTTGTGGTATTAGTTGCTATTTTTATTAATTTTCTTCAGTTTTCGAATTTTCGGCACTGCTGTTATTATTGTTGTTACTGCAACTATCACCGTGTATATTATTGTTATTTTATTAGCTCTTCGTGTATCAATCCTGCTCTTTAGTTATTGCCGAGAAGAGAGGAGAGTGTCTGTGTGTGTGTGTGTGTGTGTGTGTGTGTGTGTGTG
>NC_068992.1:16083636-16086563 GCF_001194135.2 Octopus bimaculoides
AGAGAGAGAGAGAGAGAGAGAGAGAGAGAGAGAGAGAGAGAGAGAGAGAGAGATGTTAAATAGAATAATATATTAGACCATGGCAGTTTCTGTATTACCCCAAGAGATTTTTGGGGAAAGTAAGTTTTGAGAAAAGTTTTCAAGTCTTGATCTTTTAAACTTCTGAAATTTAAAAAAAATAATTTCTGGAAAAAAAAAAACCGTTCTGGAATTTTAAACGGAGATTTCCAAGGGTCTCCTCACAGTTCGTGCAATCTATTAAAATTCCACCTTTTCACACCTCCTCAGCTTCTTGTCATTTTTTTTTCATTTTTTCATCATTTTTCAATTTTGTTATTTTTCATATTTAGCTTCTCGTTTCTTCATCGGTAATTACTAATTTCTCAATTGTCACTTTCTTCTACCTGTTCATTCCTCCTATCATGTTCACAAGTGCCTTAGCTCATACCCATGCTAACTTCTCTTAACTTCTCTTAGCTTCAGCATTCCCTGTTTCTTTCCGACACTACACTTTAATCCCCTTTTCACTTTCCCAACCTCTCCTACAAACGGCGATACCCTCTTGTCTCTCTGATCTACTTAAATAGAATGTATGTTTTGTTTTGTTGTTTTTCGTGTCGATGAGTTTCGAACGAGTTCCCTTGTAGTCGATCTGCTTGTTTAAAGTATGTTAATGTTTCTATATTTTTAAAAATCCAGTTTGCTATGACTATACGTCTCCTCTCATTGTTTCCTTAAATAAAAATTAATAAAATCAAAGGCAATTTTGTCACAGTTTTAAATATAAATGATTTGGTGAGACGCATTTATTTACATTAATGTTATCCTCACTGTGACCGGAATCTCTTTCCCGTTCCTCCATAAGGTGGAACAGTTTAGTGAACCGTGATTACGCAATTATGAAAATAAGTAGTTAAAAACTGTTAAAAACAACTCGTATTTTATTCAAGACACTGCAAAGCTCTATATATCTTTTATCAGCAAAACACGCTAAACATATCGTTCTTCTTTAAACACTGGGTTAACTAATGAAATGATTGAAGGTAGTCTGTGGATATGTGTAAAGTTCAGTTTGTATCAGAGTTGTATATTGAAAAAAGGGCTCGAGAGTAATAACCATTTGTTGTGAAAATAGAATCCGACGAATGCTATAGGTGGTACTGATTTTTGACAAAGAAGAACTGAAAGTTAGTGACGAAAAATTGTTGTTCTTTAAAGATTGAATTATTGTTTTTTGTTTTTCATCTTTTTACTTATTTCAGCCATTAAACCACAGTCATGCTTGGATACTACCTTGAAGGGTTTAGACAAACAAATAGATCCCAGGACTTACATTTAAGTCTAGTACTTATTCTATCGGTTTGTTTTATGCCAACTGAACTGCTAAACAAACTATCATTGGTTATCATGTACTAGTGGAGCACAAGTACAACACGCACACACGCACACAGACACGACGGGCTTCTTTCAGTTTCCCTCTACTAAATGCATTCAAAAGGCTATAGTCGACCTGAGACATATCTAAATACGCATAAACAGGAATATAAAAGTGTCGGTGTGTTTGTATACTTAAATTAGTAAATACATTAATATAAGTAAATATAATTGCGAATAATTGAGGATTCGGAATTTACTTGAAAATTCTTGTTAATACATCTCCACTCACATGTCCTTATATAGGGTGAGGATATCTTTAGTCATCGATAAAACAAGCAAACGTGTCACTATGGTAACAAAACCCCTTCCACTCTTACACTTTCCATTTCATTTCTTCAGAAAGGTAGTTGTAAGAAGTAGATTGGAGTCTGAATTACTTTGTGTGATTGGGATATGCAGTGAAAAGTGTAGTATCGTTGCTACATGAAAGCAGGTCTTACTTTGCTGGCAACATTGATGAATAATAATAATAACTAGCAAAGGTCGCTTACGAGAAGAAGCAATAAGAAACTATGCTGGTTTAACTTTAAGAGTACGATATAAGGGTGACGTCATTGTTATGCAAATTATGGTAGCATTCTTTTCTGCTCTAGACACAAGGTTCGAACATTTTGGGGAAGGTGGCCAGTTGATTAGATTGACCCCGATGTTGGTCTGTTTACGTCCCCGTAACTTAGCGGTTCGACAAAAGACACCGATAGAATAAGCACTAGGCGTACAAATACTAAGTCCTGGAGCCGATGTGTTCGACTAAAGACGGTGCCCCAGCACGGCCGCAGTCAAATGACTGAAAAAAGTACGAGAATAAAAGAAAAGAATATGAAATCATTCTGTTTAAGAATATTATTTTTCAGAGGATTTTTTTGTTTGCCGGGAGGTTTGATGTGAGATAGTGTATTATTTTCTTTTCTATCAGTTGAAAAGAAGTAGACAAAGCAAAAAAAACAAAAAAACAAAAAGAAAAGAAAATATACTGTCTTTGATTTTGCCTTTATAATTGAAAAGCCTTATCTGAATTTTGATGAAGTTTATTGAACTTAAATGAATGACTAAGGATTGAAATTTAAAATAATGACCCAAGTTCATTTCATCCTGAACGATTTAATTTTATTTCACAATGCAAACAAGTCGTCTGTGATTTAGCTATAAACCGTAATAGCAGAAACTGTTTTCGTTAATGCGAGCAACATCAATTAGTAGAGATTTAATGACGGCATTTTTTAGAAAAAGCTGACAGGGATCACAGTTTAATTAAAGGATGCAGGATTTACTATTTTGGTGAAGCAAATCTTAACTTGCACGTTTGTATCTCGTTAGCAAAAATCGGTGACAGTCCGGAATAATTTATTAACTAATTTCCTCTAATGAGATGCAGTTCTATAAAGTTTAAATCAAATATGAATAAAATAACCATTTGAGAATGACATACACTGCGCTCTGAACAAACACATATCGAACCATATATACATTCATATATATATATATATATA
>NC_068992.1:16086771-16090994 GCF_001194135.2 Octopus bimaculoides
TATATTTATATATATATATGTATGTATATATATATGTGTGTGTCAGTGTCTGTGTCTGTGTGTCTGTGTCTGTGTGTCTGTGTCTGTGTGTCTGTGTGTCTGTGTCTGTGTCTGAGTGTCTGTGTCTGTGTGTCTGTGTGTCTGTGTGTGTCTGTGTTTGGGTGTCTTGTGTGTGTTTATATATGTATATATTCTTTTATTCTTTTACTGGTCTCCGCCATTTGACTGCGGTCATGCTGGAGCACCCTCTACATAGGAAACGAAAACCATTGATACTGGGATATCTACCTTCGCTTTTGAAGATTTAGAAACTGGAAGAATCCTTTTTCTAAATGCATTTTGCAACATTCTCAATGTGTGTTTACATATGCTGAGAGATACATGATTTTGGAGGGTTTTATTCTCCTATTAAGCAAACAGGTACATGCTATACTCTGACTTTTGATATATATATATATATATATATATATATATATTTCAATGTATGTATATGAGATAAGTCATTGGAATCTTTGAAGAATGCGGTTGAATTGTTAGTCTAGGTATATCAGGTAATGACAATGAATGAAAACAGCGATAAGGATATTGTATCAACATGACTATGTTTCTCTATAATCCTATAATATTTTGAAATGAAAACATTCTTTTCAAAAAATAGAAATTCATCAGATTTTTGTTACTTTCTTCGTGTTATATGCAAAAGGAGATTTATCACGAAGTTTTATACGGTTATTAAATATCCACTGTAAGGGAATACAAATATCTTTATATCTTTGTTTTCATTCATTATCATCAGTTTACATATTTTGCTTAAGTCTTCACTCGTATATTCTGATGATCTACAAACACTTACCATAATTTTACATTCAGCAATACTCTACGGAGACGAGAACCTGGGGAGGCTTTCGAAGTGTTTCATCCTGGATAAGTAGGTAAATATCCAGAGATTTCATACTCAAACTTCACAAATAAATCAGCGGAGAGTGTGTATAATTCACTCAATAGTCAAATCTTGTACTCGCTTCAGTGGCTTTTATACAGCATACGGAGTACATAACCAAAATATCATAAAAAATAATGGAGATTTATACATTTTCAAAACTTGTTTATTACAATAATATTCTCATTAAATTCACATAAGATTCCAATCCGACACGTGTTTCTGCTGCATAGATGTCCAAATGTCCTTTGATGCAGCATTTCTATGCATTTGGCTGATTCAGTTGCAGTACATATTCATCCGGGGTAACTTTACTATGCAGCTTTGTTGAAGATTTTACCCGTCTAGATGGATGAAACAAACTGAGGAATTCAGTGTTAAAAGTATAGCTTTGATGAGGGAGAAACATGAAGTCTTTGTGTCTATGATAGTAGTGATTGCTTTGAAATACGATACGGCTATAGCTTTGGTATCATTTAAACTTAGAGTGACCTTTTTGGAATATACCGGAATAAATTTATTTATATATTTAATAGTAAAAAAAATCTTAAATTGATCAGGATGCATTCATCTCACTGATCTCCCATAATGAAGATAGAATGATACCATATAAGATAAATTGGAACCTAAAGAAGAGGAAACAGAGGGGAAATAAACAAATAATGAGTAAAGAGATTTATTGTGGTATCATTAAAAAGCTACTAGAAAATATCTAAGATTGTTTGAGTAGGTTAACTTATGTGCAATTCTATCTACATGATATCCTGCTAAAATTCCTTATTTGTAAAGTGCTTGAGCAAGGCACTTCATTCCAAGTTGTTTTAGTCTACTCGGCTATAATCAGTGTCAATCAAGAGATTCTACTGTTCCTTCTGTCTGTCTTTGTAGAGCTATCGCATCCTGGCTATTTTCCCTGGCTCAAGGGTGAGGGCGTCGAAATATTGTCCATATCTGCACGTGAATCCATAGACACTTCAAACAATGTTACCAAGCTGTACGCACTTGCCTTTGTCGTTTGACAATAATCCACTTTTCAAGTGCTGAAATTTAGGGTTGAGTCTAAGGTAGTATATATGTCAATTAATCTAGTATATGTACATATGTTGTCTAGCGTATATAACCAATGATGCTGAGCCAAGGTTTCTGTACTCACCTTATTCTTTTACAGTAATTGCAATGCTTCTTCGATAATAAATTTGAGTAATCAGTAACATAAATATCTCTGAATTATATACCAAAACGTAAAATAACGGGAGGAAAACTACATTTTTTTTTACCGTAACACAGAATATCCATTTTTAACCAACCACTTCAAAAACTGGAGATGCACTGTGACACAAGATTGAATTTTGTTCGAGAAAAATCATTGCTTGTGTACATACATATATATGCACGAATGTTTGTATGCATGTATGTATGTGTGTGCTATGTAAGAAGCTATGGTTGTATGTATATATATATGTATATATATGTGTGTGTGTTTGTGTGAATATATATACACATGCATATATATAAATGTTTATATATATATATATATATATATATATAAATGTTTATATATATATATATATATATATATATATATATATATATATATATATATATATATATATTTACCGACAACAAAAGAAGAAAAGACGCAGACCTCAATATCGTTGGAAATAGAGAATAAAATTTGTCAAATGTGGTGGGCATGGAAATCTTAGATTCAGAACTCCGAGTTTATCGATTGCCACTTATTCTATTGTCGCTGTCGGGAATCTCGGAATTCTCAATGTAAGTGTTCTATGCTTATGCCATTTAATAAATAAATAAGAATAATGTGTAAGTGTGTGTCTCTGTGTGTTTGTGGTGTGTATATATCCTTATATATTTGAATATGTGTTTGCATATATATGAAGGAACAACGTTGCGGTTACTTCATCATTTATTTACAAATTCTCATGAGCTCAGAAACACTGTATCACTTTATAAACACTATATCACTGAATAAACAGGAAAGAAAATGGGTACTGGTGAGTAAATGACAATTGTTTTCTCTTTGGTATTTAAAATTCGGTCTAAAAGCCGTATGAAAATTTACAGAAGGGCAAGGTAGACATGGATAATGTCATCGTTTTACTGTCTTTTCACTAAAGAAATAAAAAAAAAAAAATATTTTTCAGTTGAGATTCGAATCTGAATCGGAACGGGTACATTCACTGAAAATATAACGTACCAAAAGTGTTGCTACCCATATATGGTCAGAGGTAAGATTAAATCAGAGTAAAATCAAATCAAAAAGTAAAATAAAAAAAGAAAACAATTACAAAAAAGCATTTTCCCGCTCTTCGCAAATTGGGCGCATTGAATAGAATATGTATGGTGAATATTGATTTTTCATTTGAAATTAGTGTGTAATTTGCAGCATTTCTAAATATAGCAACTGTCTAAATGTACGAGGTTGCCGGCTGCAAAAGTTTATGTAACATAGACAACATTTCAAGACATTTATATTTCTGAATTTCAATGGTTCTTACGACCGATTGCACTTATTTTGGTAGTGTGTTTATTTTTGTTTATGTAATGCTATAATTTTGATTTTATTTCATTTTTCTTTTGGTTCTGTATGAGGAAAATATTTGGAGGAAGTTGTTTTCAGAAATATAGATACATCATCTCTTATGTAACGATAATGGTTTTTGGAAAACCAAACACAAGTTCATAAGAATGTCCACACATTTATTATACATTTATATGCATTGACAGAATGTATATATATATATAAATACATATATATATGGGTGTGTGGGTGTGAGTGTTTATGTAAGCATGTATACGTATATTTACATATGCATATGTATATACATATGCATTTAGACATATATCGACATAACTATATATATGAATATATATACATATGCATACATATATGCATATATTTATATATATACGTGTACATATATTCATATGAGTATATATATACACACACACACATACATATTTGATTCTTGTTTTACACTCACAACCACACACATATATATACATATGTGTATATATATATATATATATATATATATATATATATATATATATATTTCTTTGAGAGTTAGAGGTTGGGAATACTAATATATACTTTTGCTATTTACACCACCTGTCCTCGTCTGTTGTTATTATTTGTATATTCTCCCATATATATATATATGTACACATGTATATATATATGTATGCATATACAATTCCATATGTAAGTACATATACATATATAAGTATACGTATATATACATACATACATATATATAGA
>NC_068992.1:16091360-16091792 GCF_001194135.2 Octopus bimaculoides
TATATATATATATATATTTCTTTGAGAGTTAGAGGTTGGGAAGCTAACCAACTAAGGGATAGTACCTATTCAATATACTGCCGGTAGTGTACCCAATTATTCATACCCAAATGCTGGTTAATGCGTGGCAATCTCGCAATTGAGAATCATATATGGGTGGGGGTAAGAAGTGGTATACCCTTAATTTATACAGCAAATAAGAGAAAATTGAGAGGATGCAAAACGACATACATCAGCTCGTAAACGTTCCAGTGTGTCTATTTATTCAAACGTTTTAGAAAGCATTAGAAGAATACATACACATGAGTGTGTGTGTGTAACGCAGAGTTATTACATGTGTATGTACACTTCTAATTCTAATGCTTTCGAATAAAAAGCCACACTGATATATTTAGTATGTTCAATACGTAAATACATAGACATGTATGTATA
>NC_068992.1:16093037-16101412 GCF_001194135.2 Octopus bimaculoides
TATATATATATATATGTATATATACATATATATATATATATACTTATGTATATGTGGCTATATATGTACATATATATATGTTTGTGTGTGTGTATGTGTGTATATGTATATACTCAGATCTCCACATAGACATACATCATAAATGCATGCGTGCCCGTTTGTCTGGGTGTGTGTGTTTGTGGCGGGGGTTTGTGTATTTTTGTGTCTGTATGCGTTTGCTTGTACACGCGTGTATGTGATTTGTGTGTGTAGAAAATGTAGTTGTACACTTTTGAATTTTAATTCCACCTTGTTCGATTGTTGCAAAATGATGAAAAGTAAAAAAAAACAAAAAAAAAAAAACACTACAGTCAATATGATGATATTCTTTCATATATGATATATGTCTTGGTCGCAATGTGCTGGAAAAATCTAATTGGAATATATAATATGCTATAAAGTTATACTCAGTTCATTTTCATCAGTAATGTTTGTTTAATTGAAACGTTCATGTTATGTAAACACAGTGGAGATGTAAATATTGTGGATCTCACAAAACTCTTTTCGTATTCGTATTTTAAAAATAAATTCTATTCAAAATTTAATGCTCGGTAACAACAGTTTTTTTTTCTTTTCTTGTATACACACATATATATATATATGTATATATATATATATTTTGCTTTAATTTAACAAATCAAATACTCATTTGAAATTCGAAATACTAGTTTGTAACAAAATAAATTTTCAATAAAACTTGTGATACAATGTTGTTTGTTCGCTTTTCTTTATATATATATATATCATAAATGATTTGAGCAGTAATGTATCATACTGTGATTGATATATCAACATATATAAACAAATACATATATGTCTATGTATTTAACTAGCTAGAATTACGTATCCAAACGCTAATGGCTCGTTACAGCATATTCTATAATGATTGGTACAGCATCTTCTGTTGCTTTAGAAACGAATATTAGCTACAACACAACAAACGTGAATCCAACAATCATTTTATAATGGCCTCGTATATATTCTTATATATATAAGCCTTTAAAATATATATATACAAACATACATATATATATATATATACTTAAATTCATATATATACATATATATGCATATATATGCATATATATGTATATTTGTATATATATATATATATATATATATATATATATATATATATATATATATATATATATATATATATATATATATATATATATATATATATATCTGTAAGTATATTTAGTAGTACTTTTATATTATTCGGGTAGACAGCTTGTAGCATGCTGTTTAAAGCCCGTCCACAGTATTCGACTACCTGGTGTCAACGCCAATATGGAGGAATATGCTACTGGATTTAGTTCAGCAATTGCTTTGTGTCCGTAGCCTTTACATACAAAGATGAGAGACAGAAAATTGAATCCACAAGACTTTATTCAGAGCCTCTACAATCATTTCAACTGGTTTTACATCCGTACCTTACAGGTGAGATCCTGTATAATCGATTTTCATGCATTATAGATGCAGATACTTCTACAGAAGGAACTTTTCAAGAAAGAGTTGGTCTTTTTCTTGCCATTTCGCTTTATGTTTTCTAACAGAGCATTTTATTTCTGCGTAGCTTTCCACCCGCTTACTTTATTATGCATTTTTATGGTTTTATTGCTTATATGCGAAAAATTCTTGCATTCTATCTCAGTTAATTATGGGGACAGATGAACTACCATACTAACTAAAATGGATTGTGATAGAAACAAACGTATCGCACCTATAATGCATGACAACTGATTATACACATCTCGCCTGTAAGATACGGTCCCATGATGAGTGAAAAGATATTAGTGGTTCTGAGTCAAGTGCTCTCGTGAATTCCATTTTCTGGCTCTCATCTCTGTATATATATATATATATATATATATATATATATATATCTATATGCATATCTATATACTGTTTGTAATTACATTATGTATATGACCATGAATCCGATTTTATTGAAGTGACGATTTCATGTTTGATACTGTATGATGTATGGTCCTCGTTGCATAAGTCTCTTTTCGTGTGTGATTTGAGCCCATTGCCTTAGAAAAATACAAGGTGTTTATCCATTGCTCTATGATCAGCAGGATGCTGGCACATCAGTGTACCAGAGACAGCGAGGTCTGATCACCTGTTTGCGGAACGATAACATTTTCTGCAATTCTTTCTTAAACATCGGGTTCATGAAAGCGTATATGAATGGATTGACGACATTGTACAAAAAATATGAGTTGAATATAATTTTGTTGGCCGGAAGCAATTGCATCGCTGTTAGCCATGCTGGAAGGAATACGACAATAAATACTACAGTGACTACGAATAGCATAGCAGCCGTTCGAACGTTGGCCATTAGTAACCGCTCTCTGGGAGGAACTTTATGCCTCATCGCCACACGTCTGATGCTACTCGATGAAGAGGAAGCAGCAGCGACAGCAGCTGCTGCCGCAACTACTACCGGTGAAGGTCGTGGCATATCGGCGAGAAACCTTGTTTCCGTTGTGTCTCCTTCCTCCTCATTAGCGTTGAAACTCGTCAGTCGTCTAAGTGAACGTGACTTGTGTCTCCTAATTCGACGAGTGACTAGAAAACGATATATAAGAACATATAACACTAGAACTATACAGAAATCAGCGAGAAACAGAAACGCGTATATCTTTTGATAAATGTGACGAAATCGTCTGCTTAACAATATTTCCGAGGGTTGACAAAATCCCGTGTAGTAAAAAGTAGCATCTGTGCCAGTGTTTGTAAATGTTATTATATTCTTTGTCGTATTCATAATAGAAGAGAAAGCGTTTCGTAATGATTGCTGTGAGGTAGTCTGCAATCCGTGTTCATCTGGTGAGGCATTTATTTCGTAATCATATTCGTAATATCCTTTGCAAACTATAGTATAAGGTTCGGTCGTGTTATCTATGAAGCAATCTGCTGGAAAAGAGGAATCGTTAAAGTAAGCCCCTCTGTTTTCTTTTAATGTGTAAACAGCATGCATTAAACTTGTAATGGTTCCGAGACATGCTGCAAATACTATGAGAACAATTATAATGATTTTGGCTTTTCTGCGATTCATTATGTTCCTCAGTGAATGACAAATGCAGAAATAGCGGTCAAATGCAATGGCCACCATAACAAAAGAAGAGAGCGGAACATTGAAGGTTATGAGAAATATGTATATCTTACAAAGAGCTTCGTATTGTATCCCGTAATTGATGTATTCCATGATTACAGTAAAAGGGATGATTATCAAGCATGTTATACAATCGATTCCAGCGAGAGATAAAATGAATATTGTCGATGATACTTTGTCTTTACGGCGTAAGAATACATGAAGAACAATTGAGTTTCCAAACGTTCCGACAACACTAAATACAGACAACATACAAATAACTGGTAAAGTTGTATTATCTTCATGAATATCTCCTGCTGTGGTCGAATGAAATGTTTCTGAGATGTTGTCAGTAGTTTTAACGGGAGGGTCTGTGCTCCACTTTTGCTCCATGGTTCAGAAAGATTTCGTTATATTTCAAATGTCAGAGGGGACAGGGATATTTATTAAAATCGATAACTATTAAAACTTTATTGTATACGACTTCTACAATTCCGAGATAATTGAGGAATTATCAATTTTTCTTGGTAAGACAATATATTTTTGAATAAACACGACTGCAGAGATGAAACTTTTATAAATGTATATAAACCCATAGCTTTTGGTTTTTAAACAGAAATTCCTTAATATTCCATTTGATATCATTCTATAACTATTAATATACGTTAGAACGTGTAATAAATTTGAATTCTCTTGTAGTGCTTTTGGTTTCGTGCTGTTCTGGTTTTGGTTCTGGTTCTGTGTTTTTCTGTCTTCTGCTTATCTTCTTTTGTGTAACTAAAACGAGATAAAAAAAAATATGTATATATTAAAAATGAAACGAAATGGATTTATTTAAGGTATAATTGAAATCTAGTAGTAACGCATTTTAAAATAGCTTTTATCTACAAACTAGTATGCAGGCGCATGCATAAATGCGTACAAAGTGCCACACACGTAACCACTGACAACCTGAATATCACATTGCCGACTCTTTACATATTCAATGTTAACAGACACAACTGGTGCTTCTAAACATAAGACACTAAGTCCATAAGTGTACAACTGTGGAGATCACACATACATACATCCATCCATCCATCCATCCATCCAAACATACATACATACACGTGTGTGCGTCTGTGTGTATTCTGCCCTACGGCAATATTTACATAGTGATTATGCGTAAATAACTATTAAAAGTAATTTTGGAGGCAAACATCTCTGGGAAGACTTCTGATGGAAAATATGTGCCTAAAGAGCAATATCAATTATGGCAAGAATTACTGATATGTGTTTGAATACGGCTGCACCGAATTTATACTAAATAACATGTTTGAATAACCAACATTCGAGGAAAATATAAGCACATACACAAGCTCATTAGGACGATGAGACACAATTGTAAAAAAATAGTTTAAGGTATTTATTGGACAATAGAATAAAACTGATACTAGTGATAACTGTCTTAGAGGTTTGGAAACAAAGGTTGTTCTTGAAAACATTTAAATTCAGAGTGTAGAAAAATAACCGTTAATTTTCCATGAGATTTAATTTAGCATTGTGTCATATTAAGTAAATAACCATTTTACTGTCATAATTTTGTTTGTTCTCTGCACAGAGCATTTATTTCGCCGGTTAACATGGTTCTGGATTTTTTGTGAATTTCGATGGTTTTTTTTTTTTAACGACCATGCTGAGGAACCGCCTGGAAGGGTTTAATCTAACAAATCGACCCCGGTATCTATATTTAAGCCTTGTAGTATTTTATCGGTCTCTTTTTGCCGAATCGCTAAGTTACCAACCGACATCAGTTTGCAAATGATGGTGATGGACAAACAGAACCGCGCTTAGGTATATAGACACAAACACACGCATATGACGGGAATTTTTCATTGTTCTTCTACCAAGCCACTCAAAAAGCCCTGGTTTACCAGGAGCTATAGTAGAGAACACTTGCCCAAGGTGCGGTGCAATGGAAACCAAGTTGCGAATATTTGGTTGAGAAGCAAGTTTCTTATAACATGACCTCACTGGCGCCTTTGCTTGGAAGTTAGTTAAGGAAAGCAGGGAATCGAAATCGTCGCTGTCTTGTCTCATTACTCTTTGTTGTTTGTTCATGAACAGCATACACACTGAAGCATTATTAATATTGTTCTATAAAGGAACGAAGAAAAATCTCTTTAAATGAAAGAAACACCAAGAAAAACACATTCCCATGTGTTTCAACATGAAATAGAAAGAAACAATGCTCCTTTATCTGTGTAATATGCTTGACATTTTTACAAATGTTTCCTAGAAATTGCAATTAATATAATTAATTGCATTGCGCGAATGTTTTCTGTTTATTTATAGACGACTATTTTAACATCTTCTGCCTGAAGTGCTTGTATTTGCTTTATAATGTAATCGTAGAAATAAATCCTGTCAAGACATTTCTTTCGACTGGAAAAAAAAATTCCTGCATGGTGTAAGAACAAACTGCATATTCGACATTACATAAATTTATTTGTATTCATTCGTGTATGTATTTATGTATAACGCTATCGTAATATACAAACGGCGATACATGGAATGAAATTACGTAAACATTTCCTATGTAATCTCAATGTGTTCTATTTGTATGTTGCGTTGTTGCTTGCGTCAAGAAGCTGATAGAATTATCAAGGCCGGCAGCTATTTTCTTTGTACAATCATATATACAATATACATGATGCATGTATCTGATATCTGAATCTCTAAACAAGCATCCTTAATATCTCTGAGTTTGCTAGGAATAGCAACCTAATTTTCATCAGGCCATAATTTGCTATCTCCATGAAGAAGGCCATTATTTTATATATAGTATCATTCAGAATGCAGAATAATCCAGTTGGAATTCTTTTCTGTGTATATAGGTCTACTCATTTAGGAATGACAGCTTTAGTCATGGCTACAACGCATTGGAAACAGAAAAATGCGAACTGCTAAACTTTCATCCAGTCCGCCACGTTTTTCACCTTCGCTTTTGTATTTACGATTATTTGTCACAACATGAAGGTGCGTGCGCCAGTGGTAACGGTGCACCATTCATGGCCGCACTATCGTGGTGTTCTTGAGTAAGGCACTCCATTTCATATTGCCTCACTCGGCTGTAAATGCGTACCCCTCAAACGGACTGACGTCGCGTTCATCAGGGAGATCGTGGTGTCCATTAAGTATACGCCATGAAAACCGAGTAACCTGTCTTTTGACTCCTACCGCATGAAGACAGTAATGTCTGGAAAACTTACTTGTCACACCAAATCTCTTTATCGCCAGTACCCATGTACTTAAGTGTGCGTATGCGCACGAGGGGGTGCTGAAAGGTTCCTGGCTTTAAGGGTATCGGGAAATGCCTGATTGGAGGCCCAACCTTCTGAGTTATTTTTGAGTGCTTAGAAAAACTGAAGGATAGCTGCAATAAATGTGTGAATCTGAGAGGGGAATATGTTGAATAAAATCAGAATTAACAAATATTCCACTATTTTCTTTTATCCGAAGCCAGGAAGTTTTCTGCAAAACCCTTGTATGCCCTTGTGTGTGCGGACACGTGTGTAAGATAGAGGGAGACAAAGACGCGGGGAGAGCTCTAGCGACAGATACAATCATAATGAACAGTCACAAACTCACACAGCAATGACTACTTAACAAGTATTACTACAATCCGGGCATCGAACAGAAACACAACGTAGTAGAGAAATGTGTCTGTCATTATGAGGTGTGTAAACATTTATATAGACTTGAAGTGAAAAGTAGCACGTTGTACAAATTCTGTCACCAGTCATAACATTAAGATAGCAAATAGTTCTATGTTAACAGTATCATTAGACAAAAGATCGAATATATATACGTTCTTATAAATCGACAGTTACTTATTCGCAACCTGTGTCTTTTTGGAAGCAATCGCCATGTAGACCGCAATTAAATATTGAAATATTGCCCAGTTTCACGGGAATAGGAAGGTCAATTGAGATATGTAACTGTCTGTAAACACGTTTGATATGAAAAACTGGTTTGTATAAGTCTAAAAGCTAATTAAGGCTGAATTTAATTAAAATTACTTTAAAGAATGTATTTCTCTCATCATGATGATCACATAAGAAACACATTTTCTTCCAATCAGCTTCAACCACTCGTATAGGTATATATACATACACAAATACACGTTCATGAAATACACTCCAATCACACAGAAACACATAAAAGCACACGCATAAACACACGCTCACATGTTTGAGCTTGCAGAAATAATGTAGTGTGAGCAGTGGCATAAACATAGTCAAGAATGATGTCTAAATATATACTGAAATATAGAAGATAATTGTTTTACTTTATAGAAGCCATATTAGCTACAAGCAGATGAGGAGGGGAGATAATCTTAGGAATCAAATACTCTCTAAAATTGATGACTACAAAAGAAAAACGCAGCTTTTGCCAGGAGAAACAAAAATGATACATGGTTCTGTCTCAATAGCCGTCACTGGCACACATACATACACACACACACACAGATATATATATTCTTTGATTCTTATATTACTTTACTTGTTTCAATTATTCGACTGTGGCCATGCTTAAAGGGTTATTCCATAAAAACCGACCTCATTAGTCGAAAAACACCGCCCTTATTCTTTGTAAGCCTAGTACTCACTCTATCGGTTTCTTTTGCCAAACTGCTAATTTATGGGAGCGTAAACGCTCCAACATAGGTTCTCAAGTGATGGTGGGGACAAATACAGACACATAAATATATACATATACATGTGTGTGTATGTGTGTGTTTGTGTGTGTATGTGTATTTATATGTACGTATGTATTATATATGCATGTGTGTATGTATAGTTAGTTCAAATAAACAAGCCAATTCAAATAAACGAATCATAAAATTAACAAACGACAGGAGGACTTGCACAAGGAATGCATTAGCTTCACACTCAGTAAAAAGAGGGAGCTTTTGACGTTTCGAGCATAGCTCTTCGTCGGAAAGAAGAAAGTGGAAAGTTCAAAGAGGGAGAAGAAATCGCCAACAGAAAGTGTGTAGTTCCATTACTGAAGATTATATATATATATATATCTATATATATATGTATATATATATATATGTGTGTGTGTGTGTGTGTGTGTGTGTGTGTGTGTGTATAATCTTCAGCAATGGAACTACAAATGTGCTGTTGGCGATTTCTTTTCCTTCTTTGAATATAGAGAACGAGCAGAAAGATAAATTTTATTCAAC
>NC_068992.1:16101746-16103256 GCF_001194135.2 Octopus bimaculoides
TATATATGCTGTTCAGTATCTATGCGTTAAGTAAAATTTATCTTTCTACTTGTTCTACGATACATTTCAACGCTTCGAAAAGAAACTTGTGTGTTTACATACAGCGTATTATATATATATATATATATATATATATATAACCCAGACAGCTACTTTGATTCCAGTGTATGACGGACAAGCTTTTCCATCAACTAGATGGCGTAATCATTGGTTTAAAGTATGAAGTATCTAAGAATCCCGCCGATAGTTGTACATTTTACGCTATAGCAACATGGAAGCAATATAAGACTGTTTGAACAAGTTTAAACCTTTCAATTACATGCACAGCCCTTCTGAAGTGCTTCTACGTAGTTTGCTTTAACCCAGTATTTCTTAAAAGCTCCAGATGCCTCACAGAATGAGATCGAACCCGTGACCTCATGCTTATGAGAAGTACTTTTTAGCATCCAACCATGCCTAGATGAAAAGTGTGAGTTTATGCACTTTAAACCACACACACACACACACACACTCATACACACACACACACACATACACACACGCACACACACACACGAATACAAACACACACAAGTATATATATATATATATATATATATATATATATATATATACGCACACACAGATAAAGAGAGAGAGAGAGATAAATAGATAGATAGTTTTGTTTGAAAAGCAACATCTCATAAAATTTAAATAATATGTCAGGCCAAATATTTGCATGGTTATTCTTCATTAATTTCAAAGGAAATATATAAAAAAGTAAACAAACAACTCAAATGACTTGTAGAAGACAATCTAAAATAAATCAGAATATTGAAAAAGATCAAATGACTGTGATATGCATTATTTTTTCAATACACTCATCCACACCAACACGCTCAAACACTCATATGTACATATATGAAATAGATTCAATTTTTTCTTTATTGGTTTCCCTTCAAATCTCAAGACATTTGTGGTAATTATTTGAAATTATCCCATTAGATTTTGGTTTCATTGTTTTTATTTTTCGTCCTGTTTTCTTCATCGCAATCTCATTTTTTTAATTTCTTCCATTTCCTATCTCACCAAATATTTCTTAATGCGTCTATCATATTCCTTTATGCGTCTATCATTTTTACTATAAAAATTTTTTTTAGAGATGTTTTACTCCTATTTCTTTAATAATTGTTTACGGCTGAAATCTTCACAAGACTTTCTCAGTGTATACCGAATGCAACATCATTTTATCTCGCTTTGAACCTTCATCGCCATGTTTTATGTTCAAGATTAATACAAATGACGTGAGGAAATTCAACTGCTTCACTGTAGGCCGGTAATGATTTTGCGAGATATTAAAATACCAGCAAAAGAATTGTGCACAACGGGCGAGTCTTATCAAAGAGATACGTTTGTTTGAATTTTTGAATTGCTTCTTTCCAATAAATAATATATCTGGACTCAGGGATGGCTACGTTAACAAAATGGTTCACACACACACACACACACACACACACACACACACACACAC
>NC_068992.1:16103531-16104359 GCF_001194135.2 Octopus bimaculoides
TTTGAACAAATATTTACACGGTATCATTTATAGTTTTATCTCGTTTGAGTTCAACCGCTACAAATAGATATATTTCCAAGTTTCTCAATCTTTATAACGACGTGTGTGTATGTTTGTGTGTGTGTATGCGTGTGCGTGTTTGGCTTTCATCCTTTCGAGTGTCGATAAATTAATTACCAGTCAAGTACTGAGGTAGATGTGATCGAGTTTCGCTCTCCCCTAAAATTTCAGGCCATATGCCTTTGGTAGACAGGTTTATTATCATTATTATTAAGGTGGTGAATCGCTTAGCGGTATTTCATCAGAAACGTTAGCACACCGGGCGAAATGCTCAGCGGTATTTCGTCTGCCACTGCGTTCTGAGTTCAAATTCCGCCGAGGTCGACTTTGCCTATCATCCTTTCCCGGGTCGATTAAATAAGTATTTACGCACTGGGGTCGATGTAATCGACTCAATCTTTTTCCCTAAATTTGAGGCCTTCCAGTAGAAAGGATTATTATTCAGGTGGCCATCTGCCAGAATCGTTAGCACACCGGGAAAATACTTAACGGTATTTCGTCCATATTTACGTTCAGAGTGCAAATTTCATGTGATTGATTTTGCCTGTCATCATTTCGTGTAGGATAAATTCAGCACCAGTTGAGCACTGGGATCGATGTAATCAACTATCCTCTTCCTCTCAAGTTGTAGGATTTATGCCTATAGTAGGCATAATATTATTAAGATGGCGAGATGGCAGAATCATTCTATATATATGTATATATATTCGTCTTCTCTCTCTCTCTCTCTCTCTCTCTCTCTCTCTCTCTCTCTCTCTCTCTCTCTCT
>NC_068992.1:16105028-16106961 GCF_001194135.2 Octopus bimaculoides
ATATATATATATATATATATGTAAATATGCATATTTGCATGTAGGAATGTCTGCGTGTATGTATAGGTTTGGTGATACAAACAGGAAGCTAGGGCTGAAGTTTATTTATCAATAATCGGCAGAAGTTCAGTGTGTTTTATACGTTGGCACTTATTAGAAGCATGGAACTTTCTTTCGTTTTCCATCACGATCTTAAAGAAATAGTAGAGATCCTGCAGAAATAATATTTTCTTACCTTCAGTGATCACACTATTGCAATGAAATCATACCTACATATATCTCCGAGATAACTTTCACAAACTGAGATATAGTTACAGCAATATACGAAGCCAAACATTATTCTGCAAAATGACTCCGAACTTCTCGTGCCCTGAAGGAACCCAAATACCAACCTGCATCCACTCTAATCATCAGATACAGCATATATATATATTCAGACATTTCTTATCTCAATCTGTCGCCACAGTCTTGAAAATCAACGGAGTATCAATCGAGTTATCAAAGGCTTGATCAAAATCTAACCACATCTATTAGCCTTTAGTCTTAACACAACTGGTGCTAGTATATATTAAAATAAAACACCCAATGAGATTTTTAATCTTTATATTAATCTATGGATAGAACGAACGCCCTTTCTGTCACACGCAGATGCGTTCACACACACACAGGTACTCACGCATATATGAAACGAAAATTATGTCATATATTATATTATCTTGTGAATAATCACTGATTTTGTTTATCGTTTTGCGAGAAACTATGTCAGACGAAAGGTATTCATGTGTATCAATTCAAATTAAATATAAAGACAAATATTGGCTAAAAGCGAAGCTGTAATTCATTTGAATCTTTCGGTTATTAGTAAATGAAATTAAGCGGTTTCAGATTCCTTAGAACACAATCTATTTGTTATTTTCAGAGGTATTTCAATAGATATTGACACATAAATTATGCTTTCTCAGAAAAAAAAAACACTTGATGCATAACATATTGCAGTTGAATTCGCATGAAGCTATTTCGAAGTTGTCTCATTACGTAAAATAATATGATACTTTTCTCTTAAGCTATAATTCTCCACAAGATGAAAAAAAGTATCAAGAAATATCGAATTGTGTTTTCTTGTATTCTAATTATTATATTATGTCGAAGAGACGAAAGGATATTATAAATAATCTTATTTGCCTTGAACACTTATTCCTAAGGTTTTATGTAACACTTATGTAACATGCGATACCTTTTAAATGTCGTTCTGTTCTCATACTTGAATTACTATACGAAGTAGTTTTCTGTTTTCTCTTTCAATGGCAAGCACAAATCAGAATTAATTCACCCACTAAACAATATGACAGCACGTCTAAACAGAAAATAGAGGAGAATAAGATAATTTGATAAGCAGAACGACTGAAACGAAAGAAAAGAAACACAACAAATAAATAAACGAAGGCCAACCCGAAAGAAAACAAAATTACCTGGTAAAGTTTTGATAGATTATAGAGAACACTGAACAGGAAAATACTGATGGGAAAGCTGATGGACTCGATTGAACAGAGTAACACGCGGCTAATTCTGAATTAAGCGTTTTCAACTGCTGGTAGAAAACGGAATGTATGCTAAAATACAATAACTTATTTTATCAGTTCTTCATATCTTCAAAGTAGAGTTTTGCACACACAAACACACAGACACAAACACACAGACACAGACACAAACACACAGACACAGACACAGACACAGACACAGACACAGATACACAGACACAGACAGACAGATACACACGCATATACGTATTATATGTATATATATATTTATATAAACATACACTCACATATGTATATACATACATACATATATATGTATTTATCAATGTACATGTATATGTATGTATTTATGTTTGTATGTATACATATACATACATATACATATATATATATAT
>NC_068992.1:16107710-16109204 GCF_001194135.2 Octopus bimaculoides
TATATATATATATATATATTTGTGTGTGTGTGTGTGTGTGTGTGTGTATGCGTGGGCGCGTGTGTGTTGGAGTGCTTGTATGTATGTATGTATGTGTATGTATGCATGTTATTGAATAATGTTGTAGATGTCTACAGTTTTCTAAGGACCCAACCAAACACAGCGTATATTCCCTACAGATGTTGTGACAAGCGATGTTAGAGCATTCGAAATTCGAAATCCTACATTTCGGAGACAGCTACTTCTTCAAACCTTAAATTTAGCATCGAGTGTTGAGAGGTTATTGAGCACGTGGGCCTTTACAGAATCGTTATTTCATACTGCCCTATTGGGTTATATCGCTATATTGTAATGGTGTGTGGAATGTCTTGCTCGAGCAACATATCTCCCATATTTTGCACTGCTGATAGCGATTTTATTCAAAGTCACATCTACATCATCTGCAAGAGCTTTAATTGGTTAGTTGACGTAGAATGATTTATGTAGCATTCGTTCATTGTATGTAGGCGTACTTCTGAATTACTCTATAAGCGCATGCACTGTTATGTAACTTGGAGAGAACAGTTTAGTGGGTACTGTTTTCATATAAACTCTAAATAGCTATGCGCTGTTAATCCCCCAAGAACAGCAATGCTCTAAGCTGATCATATGTATATTCATTCCTTTAATGTTACTACCATATTTACTTTCAAGAAGAGACTAATGCATGTTATTTCAAATATCTACCTTAAATGTTAAATTATCAAAGAAATCTATATAATGCACTAAAAACTATTACATTATTATATTAATCCATTATGACGGCCGCCTATCCATTTCGAACGACAGCGTTCCTGTTAGAGACATTTGCTCGTAACAAGTTTGGTAGCTTTTCTCCTATGGACTTATAAAAACAAAAGCCTTGAGTTTATTTTTAAATTTTGTGACAAACGAGGGTTAAGGATTTGGTCAAGAGTCATTCCACTTATTGCTCCGGTCTTATAAATTTGTCCACATTAGATTTTCAATATCGCAGTAAATAACAAGTCTCTGGACGTAAATGACAGCAGTCCTATGCTAGTGGCGTTCGAGTGGTATGCATAAAATATCCTCCGATTATTTATAGACGACTAGGTCAAAGTTCGTTTGAAAATATTATACAACCACAAACTGTAAGATTATCCCTCCAATATTTAGGGCTTCAGTAACGTGGAGACTTCTATCTATTTTATTATTATTTTTTTTTGCATTATGTTTCAGTAATTTTCAGGTACGACAGAACCTATTTTCTAGGACTAAGGTCATCATTGTGACGTCATGAAATCTCACATTTCTTTTGTGTTGGGACGGCAACTGAGAGCTAATTCACCATAATATATGTATGTATATACGTGTGCGTATATGTATATATATATACATATACATATATATAAGTATGTATGTATATGTATGTATATATATAGATACACACATATATACACATATGTATATATATATATATATATATATATATAT
>NC_068992.1:16111574-16114345 GCF_001194135.2 Octopus bimaculoides
GTGTGTGTGTGTGTGTGTGTGTGTGCGTGTCCGAGTGTGCACTAGCCTGAGTGTGACGAAAGTAAAAGGTTAGTGAGTAATTCAGTGATAATTTAGATAATGTAGTGAAAAAAATGTTAATTATTGTTTACTGATGTCTTTCTATTTGTCACTGAGTTATTTTATCACGCCAAATAACGACATAATTCTACATACATACATACATACATGCATACATACATACATACATACATACATACATACATACATACATACATGCATACTCTTGTCTCCAGTCATGAAGCAATTAAACATAATATTCTTTGCTGACATTATCCCGTAATTTTGAGACATATATTAAAACAGTTTTTATCAAATATCATTCATTTTACGTTTTCTTTCAACGATTAATTTCTTTCAGCGTTCGGAAGAACGAAAACATCCGAGGCATACATCTGTAACATTTAGTTTAAAAGTCTAACAAAACCACCAACCCATTTACAAGTAATGTTATTTTATTTAAACATCCAAGGTATCAAAATATTAATAATAAAAAATAAACTTGAGCACGACAATTCTGAAATCACGACATAATGAGCTGTAAAAGAACGCATCAGTTTTTATCAAGCAATTTAAATTGCACAGAGCAATTTACTGTAACTTTAAGATAGCTAACTAGATTTCAAATGGTTAACTAGGTTTATGTTGTAATGAACCTAAAAAAGCTCACTGATTTTCTGGCTTAGGTAACCTAACGAATCATTACTCGATATTAATAGATTTTTCTAACACCCGCAAACCATTTCATATAGACTTGTTAAGAACAAATAATTACCGAGCATCAAATTCATTTCAAATTTATATCAAATGATCTATCTATCTATCTATCTATCTATCTATCTATCTATCTATCTATCTATCTATCTATCTATCTATCTATCTATCTATCTATCTATCTATATGTAGAGGGGGAGAAAGAGATATATAGATAGGTATGAATGCAGAAATACCCCAAACATCCACTCATGCAAATAAACAAGCATACACCAAACACGTGCACAGACACAGACACACAAACACATACACACACACACACACACACACACACACATGCACACACACGCACACACATACCACACCACACCACACTCACACACATACATACACACAAGAATAAATATATAAATATAAGCACATATGTGTGTGTGTGAGTGTGTGTTAACTTGCGCAGTGTCTCCGCGTTTTGCCATAATGATATAATGATATTGCAAAAACAGCTAATAAAATTTGAAAATAAAGAAGAGATGATAAGAGAAAAAAAAACCAGAAAAAAGTAAATAAAGTAAAAAAGTGAAAGGAAGAAGAAAAGAATATTTAATACTTATTTCATATATGAATTCCTCAATTTTCAAGTTTATAGAATGATGACAACCTACAAGTGTATATTACTCGCAGCAACATTGCGAATCCTCAAAATGTAAGTAAATTATATATTGCATTTCGTTTAGAATTATATTGCCTTAATCACTTCAGAAGTTCTTTACTTTATATAATCTATAATGATATAATTGTTAAGTACGTCATCTAATATATTCAAACATATTTTACTAATAAGTTTTTTCATCGTTTTCCATAAGTTCTTCCCTTTCTTTTCAGAGTGTATTTAACATTACTATTTTCTATGAGCTGTTTTTTGTTCATTTGAAAACACCATGCTTTGATTCAAAGATCATTTGGTCAGTATTTATATCAAGTCACATGACCATAGAAACTTTCTTTATTTGACTCCTTATAAGATACTGTTTACATAATATATTTATATGGTATGAATTAATATGAATTGACGACGTTCTATGACGGTTCGTTTAGTTCCATGTTGATACTTCTCCGGAACAAACTCAGCGTCAGTGTTTATGATTCTGTCTCTCTTTGATATTTTGTATCATAAAGGGAACTTGATCGTCGATACCACAGATGGCGACAGTTATAAATAGTTAATGTAATGAAAGCAGTGATGGACATTATCAGTTTCATAAGTTAAATCTAGTTCGAAGTAAAATTTCAAGCATAAGTATAGTATCTTTTCAGAGCTACTCCAACAGTATGACAAGTACATATATCAGTACACACATCTATAAGGCATAATATGCTACAAAGGAAAAGTTCACTCTGTATTCATAAAAAAGTGTGTATCACAAATAAATATGAAATTGTTACTCCCAAAAACGTTCCTTAAATCCACGCGAGCAAAATAACTTCTTCAAATACATATAGGTCCCTTGTTACATGTTGTACCTGTAACAAGAAACACTAAACTGAGATGTCGACAGTAACCGTTATTTTTTAAATATCAGTTATAACATTGAAATCCACTGGATTCGACAAATAATCGAAATCGTTTGGTTACGTCGGCTAACTTGTGAATCTCGCTGATATAAAGACTGTCTACGATATTTCAAGTTAGTATCAATTGTATTTTTGTAACTTCTTCCGTAATTCAGAGAAAATTCAAGCGAAAATGAAAACAAAAATAAAAGACACAAGATTGATCATAGAAGCTGTTATTGTTCAGTCATTTGGAAACTTTATTCTTTATATTGATATGAAAGACGAACCATCAATCATAGAATCTACAAAATGATCTAAAATGGTTTCGTAGAGATGGATACGTACGCCTTCACAGACGCACTAACTTGAATACACAAAACGTGTATATATATATATATATATATATATATATATATATATATATGTATATCAATATACATATATACACACATACACACACACAC
>NC_068992.1:16115205-16116924 GCF_001194135.2 Octopus bimaculoides
TATATATATATATATATATACGCACACACACACATAATATATGTATATACATACGCGAATACGCGCGCGCGCACACACACACACGCGCACACACACACACGCGCACACACACACACGCGCACAAATATAGTGAACTGAAACTTATTGAATGAGAGGAATAGGAAATATAGGCCATGTATGTCAAAGATTTGCTTTCGATAGAAAATATTGATACTATCAAGCAATGAGAAATAAAGGTTGTGAATTAATATTCATGTCAGATCGATGATAATACGAGAACAAAAAAAAATAAGAAGAAATTTCTAGATATACTTAAAACAAAGTCCAGTTCCTTTGATTCTATTGTAAATTTGTATTCCAATTAACATCTAAGGGGACAGATAATATTACTCTAAAATCTAAAACATATTGTTTCTCTTTCCAATAACAATGAGTATGTTGATAACGTACGTTGTGTAATCACAAGAGTTGGATCATTAAGAAAGTCATTCTTTCGTAATTAACTAATCTTGTTTGTGTTAAATGAGAATCTATAACGAATACGTTATACAAAAGTCGTCTTTATTTCTTTCTATAATTTGTAATATATATAAATAATCTAATTTTGTGATCGGAAATGAAAATGTTTTTTTTTATAAAACGGAATACGGTTATTCGATTAACATTTGTTCTTCTTTACCAAAGGACGAACAATAGACGCGTGGTAAAATTCTGGATAATAGTTTATATCAAACTCCTGAATATTAATTGAAACGGGTAAAAAATGATCGGCCATAAGTGTGACAAAAGATATACCAACCTTATCTCTGTTGTTTTTTGTTTTTATCCGAAAATACATTGTTTAAGATATCGTCTCTTCCTTAACACCCTAGATAGAGACTCGGGGAGATATGACGGAAATTTCTTACAGCTCCAGAGACTTCGTACGGTTTCCCAATGATCTGAGCTACGTGTTTCTCTGAGAGGACTAACCCGCGTTCAAAATCATCCTAAACACACCTTGCTTAAATCACTACTATCCGGTTAATTTATTAATAAATTCAGATTGCCAGCAGCAGAACAGTTTTGCAATTGGATAGAACTAAACTGTCAATCGGCTACCTGAGACCGTAGAGCTAAGTTTCCGTAAGAAGACTATGAATCAAACTCAGAAATAATAATACATATAACTCCAACTAAAGGTGCTGAGCGCTTTTTACTTTCGTTTCTCTTTTCAGAGATAGATAGATAGATTCATCTGTCTTTTCATACTTAATATATAAATACATTGGGAAAAGAAAATTTCCTGCGATATTCTCGCGGAAAAAACACCTCACATTGAGCGTTTCTGTGTTTAAAATAGCAATACATATTGGAAGCACACAAGAATGGCTCTTAAACACAGCACGTCCATAAAACATATTATCGCCGGATGAATCCCGTAGTAAATTTACGCATGGCATACAAATGACTATTTAATCTAACACAGCTTCTACTGTATATAATGGATATGCTTTGTACATATGTGTGTTTGTGTGTGTGTGTGTGTGTATCTCTCTCTCTCTCTCTCTCTCTCTCTCTCTCTCTCTATATATATATATATATATATATATATATATATGTGTGTTCATTATTAAAATTATAATTAAGGGTATCTAAGAGGTACCACCATGCTAGAAATAGCAGCCAAAACTTGACTCTAAAACGACGTTCGTATATGTAAGTATTTGTATGCTGTAT
>NC_068992.1:16117635-16136296 GCF_001194135.2 Octopus bimaculoides
ACACACACACACACACACACACACACACACACACACACACACACACACACACACACACACACACACACACACATACGCTTGGCGTGGAAACTTATAAACAAGTGTCGTATCAGAGTTTCACTTCCTGCATGATTCTGTTACATGCGCAGAGGAATTTACCTCTACATGGTCAAGTCAAGTCTATCTAATAATATGTTTCTGATATGATGTTTATTAGCCCTACTTTCCTTGAAGCAAACCTTACATTAGCACGAACAACGAGTGGCAACCAAAGTATAGGTAAACAGATCCTCGCTCGAGGTGTATGAATTACTCTTCAATTACAGCTATAAATTGTGTTACGAATATTAACCGAAATCAGAGGTCTTTCAGTCAGTGAAGCACTTGTATATGTGTATAAATGTGCATTTTATTTGTCCGTTCTTCAAATGTGAATAAGGGATAATGATCTTAGTATCGATTATAATAGCTTTCTTAAGATATTGCATGTGTCTTCCTTTGTGTGAGGATTATCAAATACTCAATTGTAAATATAAACTAAATTTATAGATATAATCGTTTCTAATTTAGGGATCAGATCAACAAATTTGGCGGTCGATTGAGCTCGACGGTATTTGAACTCAGAACTTAAAAAACCAGAACATATGCCTGAACGTTATTTTTTTTCTCAGACTCTCCAACGTTTCTGGCAGCTCGCTTCCCTAAAATTATCAGATATCATAATGTTGCGTAAAAAATATACAACTAGAGACTCATTATTTAGGCGTGTATCTGCTGGAATTTCTATTTTGGACAGATCAGCACCTATAGGTAAGAAATTTATCACTAATCAATTTGCCATTACGAAATGGAAACAGGTGTTAAAGACTGGATTCTCTCCTTTGTACATTTTCAAAAATGTTTCTCGATCCTTGGGACTGATAAGCCGGTCACCCGGGTTCCATATTGCATAATTAACATAAATCACTACAATCCCCTTGGACAGGAATCATATACATTGCAGAGTTCAAAATCAGTAATTTTGAGTAATACTTGACTGATACTATATTTTAATCACCCGGAAGATATGGAATTCATGGATGAATACGGTTGTATTTGAACTCAAAATGTAGAGAACCGAAAAAACTTCTACCAAGCATTTTGTCAGACGTGTAAACGATTCTGTCAGCTCACCAGCTTTCTTTATACATTAATAAAAATTATTAAATGCGTGCATCATGGAAAAGAAAGGCGAATATCCATAACATATATTTCTTTACACATACAGAAAATAAAAACAACGTTGAATCAGAGCCCTGAATGACAGCAACAAAGTTAAAATATTTCCGACTTATGTATCAATGTGGGAAAAATGAAATCACCAATATTGTTCTTTATTATTCTATTTTAGTTTAACATTTAAATAAATAAATAGATAACAACGGAAAAAATTCACGTCTGAAGCTGCTAGGAAATGGCACAAATAATAGGAGTTCAAAAAATTGTATTGCTCAAGATAATATTGTTTCTTGATAGGGTAATTATCTGTAGTCTATTTTGTAACCATCACTATTTTTGTTTTGTTATTTTTATTCTATTTATCATCATCATTTTGTTTTCGCTGAGGATATCGGATTTTTAGAATTCGTTATCATCAGATATATATTTTGCTGATAATGATGTTTTTTTTTTTTAAAAATGTGAATCTTCTTTTTAAAATATTGCAAGTTACTAACATCGAGTGAGAATTCGCATTTATGAGACTATTAATTTGTTTGTGGGCAATAAAAGATAACAGTTCCTTTTAGTGTCCAATTCAGTTATATACCATTAAGCAAAAAAAAGTATAAGAAAAAGCAATTAAAAAAGGATGGAATGACAATGTTGTGTAGGCGTATACGCAAGCTATATATATATATATATATATATATATATATATATATATATATATATATATATATATATACACACACATACATGCACACACATTTTTTGCGTGTGTGAGTGTACGGATATTAATACACTCATATTGACGCATGTATGCAATGAATCGCACCTATACACATGCATACGCGCGCGCGTGTGTGTATAGTGTTTATGTGTAATTAGTCACAAGCGTGGATGTCAGCATAACTAACTGGTTATGTAGATTTTTTTGCCATCAGGAGGCACGGTGTTCGACCCTGCTGCATGGTAGCTAGCTTACGCGATATTTACATTAACCACACAAAGCATGTGTGTAAAAACTTCAGTGACAGAAAGTTTTGAAGCGCATCGAATGGATGGATCACAAGTGAAATTGAAGAACTGGAAGTGAACAGAATCTATAGCACCTCAAAAGGTGAGTGTGGTGCCTATTGTGAGTGGTGCACGTGGGACCATCTCAAAGAGAGCAATACTCTGGCATGAAAAGCAGCAAATACCAAACTTCTTAGGAAATATTCAGTTGGCAGCAATCCTTGAAACAACTCATGTGGAAAGCGTTGATGAGGGAAGTGTTGCCTCCGAGGGATGGAGCAATGGAATGGCATACATAAATCAAGTTCAGTAACAGTTACTACTACTACTACTACTACTACTACTACTACTACTACTACTACTACTACTACTAAAAGAGAACAAGGAGGAGGGGAGGAGGAAGAGGAGGAAGAGGAGGAGGAGGAGGGGAGGAGCAAGAGGAGCAAGAGGAGGAGGAGGGGGGGTGTTTTTAAAATTGCACAATGCTTGAAATTCTGGTGGGAGATCACTGGAGGTGGTTATATCAGTGAGAGGTCATGCACCATGAATCTGAGTTAAGGCTGACCATGGCATAGCAAACGCCTAGAGGGATATATATTACGTGTGTACGAATAACGTAGTCCACCCTTCATAGTAAACCGTGTTTTGGATATGCATTGCCATGCCTTCAAGCGTATCAAAGGAGGTCGTATATGGCTTCATTTACTTGCTAACCAGCATTATTGTCGTGCGGTGTGTGACGATTGGGATTACTGGAATTATTTGTATCTTGTTTTATTCATACCTAGCTGTTGACAATCGATACCAACTCCCAACTTTAGTTTTAGAAGGTTAAAACATCATCGTCCTTCTATACTAGAATTCATTAGTTTAAAAACCGTTTGTACTTGTATCTCGTCACCAAATTCTTTTAAAATATTGCTAAATGTTATAATACTACTATCATGTCATGTTATGCTGTCGTTGTCACTATTACTCTTTCTGCCTTCAGAAACTATTTTTCAGTAAAACCTAAATCCTAGACAATACCGTTAAAATTGCTGATTTTTAAGTTACTGAAACATTAAAAAAAAAAAGTTTTGTCTTCTTAACAGTTTACTGCAAAGTTGATGATTAATCTCTAAATGAAATTACAGTTTCTTTTTTTATTCAGCTGTCGATACCATTGAATTGCTCGCTGTCAGTTAATGACGTTTTTCTTTCTCAAATCATTAAAGATTGAATCTCAAAAAGAAAAAATACAGCAAAATATTTTAAAATTATCGACTTACATGATATATCATTCAAATGGTAACAATTTAAAAGAAAATGCTCAAAGAAGTACAAAGAAGATACAAAAGGAATTGATCCGCGAGGAAAACTGTAAAGATGTTTCGAAATTCAGACAATGCCAGATGGAATTTTATCTTACTGAATGAGAGAAATAAATAATATAAAAAATGTCGTAGACTATTGGACAGACGAAACATAGACAGACATATATCTATAACTACACACAAACATCCACAAATGTGTATATACATATATGCATACGCTCATACATGAATATACACTACAATAGCTGGACTGTTTTGTTGGTGTTCTCTTTCTCTTTGTTCTGTCATAGTCAGCTTCGATAGGTTAATATTCACCAAGGTCATGGAACATCGCATACATAATTGACATAATTTATCTTTTATCTTTTACTTGCTTCAGATATTTGACTGAAGCCAGGCTGGGGCATTACTTAAAGAGTTTTAGTCGAACAAATTGATCCCAAGCCTTATTCTTTTAAAGCCTAATACTTATTCTATATTTTGCCGAACCACAAAGTTACAGGGACCTTAGCACACCAACAACAACCGGTTATGGAAGCCAAATACAGAAACAAAGATACATACACACGCACGCACACACACATGCGACGGGCTTCTTTCAGTTTCCGTCTACCAAATCCACTCACAATGCTTTGGTTGGTCCGTGGATATAGCAGAAGCCATAAGATCGGTTATACACCATTGGGATGAAGACACACTGGCCAGGTAGCTATGTAAGAAACTAAGGCTGAAATTGCACAACAAAATGTTATAATCCTGCCCCAAAACGATTGGAGAAAATGAAATGATATAGTTCCTGTGATGTCTAAGTGCATGCAAACATTCGAAATAAGAGCAAATCAATCGGGTTATCTTTGTTGAAACAAGAAATCCAAGTGGTTACATTAACTGTCGTCGTGTACCGGAATGGAAATAATATTGTAGTAAATTAGCTTTAAAAAAATCTCTGTAGGTAAATGCCATAGAGAGTGAATTAACAAGAGTGTCACGTGAGGACATATAAATAGTTCTATTATTTATAGGAACTCTTAGTATTAAAACATGAAGTTCTAGCCAAACGTTCACTATTTTCTTCTACACTTTGGTAATTACTTTAAAGGTCAAATCATCAATAAAATTTGCGATTATAAAACAAATTATAATATTTAAACGAAACCCAAAGAAAAAGGAAAGGAAAGCAGAAAAGGTATTGGTATTCTATATCCTTTGGTATTGATATTATAGATATCTTCTGCATGTTTCACAATTACCCATATTCTGCGTAATATACAATTGACACACGTGTAAATTAAAAAGAAATGTGTTGTAACTAAATCTACTTTACTGTTACAGAAGAAGCAACAATAATAATGTTGAGATTAATTGTTTTCAATGAATTAGATACAAGACTTAAGACTTGCGTTAGGGCTGAATTCTTTTCGGCGTAATTTTGACTTGTGTTTATTTCCTGAATCAGGGATGGTCGAAAGGTAAAGTTGACCTCGGTGGGTTTTGAACCTACATTCATAAAGGCCCGAAAGAAATGCATGAAGACATGTTGTTTAACAGTCTAAAGATTCTGCCAAACCTGCATCATAACAATGATAATATCAAGGATTTCGGATTTCGGTACAAGGCCAGCAGTTTTGAGGGAATCGCATAAGCCGATACATCAAATTTGTACTTGACCGGTACTTTATTTTATTGACACCGAAAATATGAAAGACAAAAATTGTCCTTGGCAGGATTTACACTCCGAAGTAAATATCTGGAACAAATGCTACCATGCGTTTATTCGATGCTCTAACGATTCTGCGAGTTCATCGCCTTGAAGATAGCAAAATTATTAGTTGCTTCAAATTAAATACAAAGCTTTAAATTATGAGGAGAAGGGGTCAGTCTTGAGGCACGAAATTCATTTCGATTAAAAGGAAGAGCGGCCAAGAGAGGACTCAGTAGGGTGCTTCTTAAAAAGGAATAGTCTATTAATGTTGAGTGTTGATATTCCGCGCCTCAGCTTTGAGCACGTCAGTTGGTGTTTCTGTTCCCGAAACGGGGAGACGGGAACTGGAGTATATGTCACAAAAGTTGACGTCACAAACGAGTGACTCAGACCCCACCTGAACTCCAGCGAAACCAGGTTTATAATGCAATTATTCAATAATCCTACGTCTATAGCATAATATCATAATTGAGGAGAAACAGACTAGTGTATTTCACATAGTTTTTGTTATTTAAAATCTGCGTTTGGCCTAAATTTTTATGTTAGCTTTGTAGAGAACTAAAGGGTTGCGTTAGGATGCACTGAAATTGTTTGTCGATATAAAAATTCTTTGCTTATAGTAAAAAAATAAATTCACTTATTAGCCTAAATCTGTGCGTCAGATTTGCAGAGATTTAAAGGGTTGTATTTAGGATTCCGTTCAGATTTTCTACGTAATTATTGAATGCATTGAAATTGTTTATCAGTATAAAGACTCTTTGCTTAACGTAAAAAAAAAGAATCACATACATGGATGTCATGGATACCATTTTATACGAAGTGCTCTACTGGAAGTAACGTAAACACTTTAAACTAATGGGTTTTCCTTTGAACGCCAAGAAGAAGGAACTTATGCATTCAGAGCAACAGGAGTTTGCCTGCTGAGCCACAGATAATACATATAGTCTACTAGAAGTATTTATAATGATTTAATTAAGTATGTATGATGGTACGTAATTTACACACACATAGACACACATACATACACACACATATACACATGTATTCATCTATTAGTTATATTCAAAAGAAGCTGTATTAGCTTAAAAGAACTGTCTGTGTATCATACTTAATTCTTATACATGAGTGTTCAGATGTGTGTTCATCTATCTATCTATCTATCTATCTATCTATCTAACTATCTATCTATCTATCTATCTATCTATCTATCTATCTATCTATCTATCTACCTATCTATCTATCTATCTATCTATCTATGCACATATATATGTATGTGTGTGTTTGAGTGTGTATATACGTATGTGTGTGTGTGTATGCACGCGCGAATTCTGTATGTGTAAAAGTGTTTATTACTGATGTGTTGTATATGTGTTCTATTCTGTGATCCTACTCACAGACATATAGATGTCCTATTCGCAGTAAACCAGTGCTACAAGCACATGGAAGGCTGTGTCATTTTTGAAATTCATTTTGTAACGACGTAACTTCAATTATCAACCGCTGTGCGCAGTATGATGGTCGATTATCTTCTAAAGTAGATTTTGATCGAAAAAAAAAAAATGAGTAAAATTCGGCTGGCAGAAACTGTGGATAAAACGACTTATATTTGGCGATGGATATACAAGTCCGTCTGTCATTCAATTTAACACTACCATCTGGCTCTTGGTCGAGTTTATTCTGCAGTTTCAGTTAAGTGGTGGTAGTAATTTTTTTACGCATCAATATTGAAAATTTAATATTCGAGTGTTTTGGGCACCAATTTTTATCAATATAACGTAACTCTAATTAGCTACATTACGCAAAAATTATAGATATTGTAATTACGAATGAGAATTTCTATCATTATAGGCGAGCATTAAGGTATGATACGCTCCTGCTGTTGTTGAAATAATTGAGATAAAAAAAGAGAAACGCAGACATAATTAGAAAGTTAGTATCTACCCGTTCAAACAAAGTCCTGTCCTGTTGTACACAGGTAATATATGTACATACATACATACATACATACATACATACAAACATATATGTATATATATACATATATACATACATATGTATGTATGTATGTATGTATGTATATATATATATATATGTGTGTGTATATATATATATATATATATATATATATATATATATATATATATATATATATATATACATATGCATAGGTGTATGGAGTACTGATGCTTTCCGAGTTCGAGAGTGTATCTGCAAATTTCTCTTTGACCAAGATGGAATATAAAGAGACTATAAACAGTGTCCTGTATAGTTACGAGCTGCCCTTTAGCAATGCGTAGCATCCTTTCAGTCACGCGCCTAGAGACATGGTGAGGTCACGGGGCTGCAGCATGGTGGATTGTGAAGAGGTAGTAGAAGATATCAATTGAGCCAATGGTGCTTCTTACATTGATGCTGACTGGGGGGGTTACCAGAAGATAAACGGTCAGGATCACCAGGCTCTATCAAGTGAGTAACTGCAATGCATCCGTAGGGGTGGCATCCATGGTTGTGCAATCAGCTAATGCCAGATTCACGATGACTCAAACTTCAAATTCAAAATCCTAATGGAATCGAATGGCGACAGAGAGTCATGGGAATCGCGGAAGCAGCGAAAAAAGAAATTTCATTTTTGCCGATAGTCATTATCTGGATGTTAGCCTACATAAGCATGAATTTAGGAACTGAATGCTGATGGCGATAATGTGGTGTTTGTAATAAGATTACTATTGTAAGCAGCTTTTATACGTACTACCAATAAAATATGTACTATATATCACAAATAAGAAATCAAACGCTATCAATGTATATACAGATATTTAGTAGATCAGGCTATAGAACAATATCGAAAACAATTTAACGTTATATTAAGTTCAACTGACACAAAACACAGTAGTAATAAAATACCGCATACAAAAGTATTATTTGAAACATATACGCCCTGGTTATATAAAATAATTGAAGACAGTATAAAACACCTCATCAAACAGAACACAGCAATAAACTGAATTATAAACTACAATTAATATAATATCGCACAGGAATTAAATATCTTCTCATCAAAAAAAAAAAAAAAAAGATATCATGAGACAGAAAGCTGCTACATAAACTTGATGCTAGGAATATAATTTGTAAATTAATATGCTATCACGAACGATGTGAAGCTAATGAAACTGTTGGGTTAAACATTTACAACAATGAACATACGCACGTAATTACATACACGCGCATATAAATATGCATAGTTCTTTTGTTTGTGTGTGTATATAGCCTCGGGGGCCCCAAAGCATTGTGAGTGGATTTAGTAGACGCAAACTGAAACAAGACCGTCGTATATATATATATATATATATATATATATATATATATATATATATATATATGTTTGCGTTTTTGTATTTGTCCTCCCACCAACCTATGTTGGTGTGTTTACGTCCCCGTAACTTTGGAAAGACACCGATAGAATATGTCGTGGTTTCAATTTGTTCGACTAAAAGGCGGTGCTCCCCAATGGCCGTAGTCAAATAAGTGAAACAAGTAAGCGAGTAAAAGAGAATATATATGTATATTGATAGATGGATAGATAGATAGATAGACAGACAGGCAGACAGACAGACAGATGACTGCTTATATATGCATAGTTGGGCATTTATATTTGTCTATCTATCTATCTATCTATCTATCTATCTATCTATCTATCTATCTATCTATCTATCTAAAGACCCTTGATTCCAAAGTTAAAACAAACTACAAGTGGTCCTGCTATTACAAAGCAGAGTTATATTAAATGTGTGTGTGTGTGTGTGTGTGTGTGTGTGTGTGTTTATTATATAGCATTTATGTGTTGCGTGTGTTCCTCGTGCCACACCAATAAAGCACGTTCACTGTCCATGGCTACCTGGCGTTATCCAGGGTGTTTATACAATTGTCTCTGTATCTACCTCTGGAAATCTAATTTTATAGTTTCTCCCCGCGATATACACACATACACATGCACATACACATGCACATATATGTATCTATGCATATATATATGTATATATACATGCATATGTATAAGTGTGTGTTTGCGTGTATATATATATATATATATATATATATATATATATATATATATATATATATATATATAGAACCAAATGGGCATAGGTAGACTCGGTTTCACCGACTGTTTCAAGCAATAATGCAAAAGCTGGGGGAAAAGAATTGAACTGCCACAAACTTTCCATATAGTTAAATGTAACTGTAACTAAAAATCTTGTCTCTTTGAATATTTTCTCCCTACGAACAAAACCTACGCTGTAATGCATACCAATATCGAAGGAACGCCTTCGCATGGAAAATAGACATGGCCACACACGTACATACATAATTTGTATGCCGAGGCTTTTACATTCGGAAATAATCTCTAATATACAAACGATATCAAATACCATTTGCTCAAACATCTACAAACCTAAATATACGGTGACGTACGCATACACTCACATAACGATATACATATGTAAACACATAAAGGGGAATCATTTATATGTGTTTTTTTCTGAATGTTGCTCTCCTAACGAAAGTCACTAATGGAAGAAAGTCGTAGGAACTTAAGCTTCCATTCATTAGTAGACATGGCCATTAAAGTTTTTTACAATCGGTCATTAGCAAAGGTATCAAAATATACAAATATATACAGGAGCATAGACGCGTATACACACACACACACACACACACAGACACACGCACACACACACACACACACACACACACACACACACACACACACACACACACACATGTAATGTATATATAAATGTATATGTATGTATATAACCGGAGGAACATCAAAATTCTAAGCAGATAAATCTATACATATTCTTTTCTACTCCAGGCTCAAGGGCCGAAATTTTGGGGGAGGGAACCAGTCGATTAGATCGACCCCAGTACGCAACTGGTACTTAATTTACCGACCAAAAAAAGATGTATATGTGGGCATGTATACGTAAAGGATCCTATCAGCTTTCAACGGAGTCTAGACAGATATTTTCAAGGAATACCAGACAAGCCACCCATACCTGGATACAACTCACTCAATAAGAACTCACTACTGGAATGGACCATAAACAATCTTAACTGTAAGAAGGATTTAGAGAATCCTGTCAGGTGATGCTATTAAGTTAGACATGGCCTGGACAATCTATATTGCATGAAAAAATATTACTATTATAATCGTTTTCTGAATCATTTTAACTAGCACTAGATTCACACAAACCAGCACTTGTAGACGCCGATTCGTAAGCACTCGTAGATTGTAGATTTCTTTTTAAAAAATAAGCCTAGAGTTGTTTGCTTAGAAGAAGCTTTTTATTTTCGCACTTTATACATTTCTCGGTAAAATTTGGATATTGTGCATGAAAAGCAAAACACGTAAACCGAGGGTGACGTAAAGCGGGTTCTCGTAAAGAGAGGTATTAGTGTGTGTGCGCGAGCGTGTGTACATACCCGAGCGCATGTGCATCAATCCCGAATAGATGAGAAATTCGCGTCACAATCTCGAAGATGTGAGATCTTTTCCACTCTGCGACATCTTGGGCACGTGTCATTCCCAGTGGTGATGGTTGAGGAGGGAGTGTCGTGCTTGCGAGAGAAATTTTATACATTTCTTCTCAGTGAATCGAATCTGTGACCTAAAGGTTGAAGCTTCTCACACAAATCTGTGTAGCTCCGTCCGACTCTGCCTGAGAATTACGTGGAGGGTACATATAGCCATTGGGAAGGCGCGTGGTTTCGATATCAGGACGGAAAGTGAGGGTCGTTGAGCATCTAAGCCAAATCGTTTCCCGTTACTCCTGTCTACTCCACATGAAGTGAGTGACACTGTGAATGACTCGCGTCCCATGCAACGATTGTGTGATCTCAATTATATATACGCCAAGTCCTTAGTCTCTAGACCGTTATGTTCAGTTGATTCATCTTACTCTTTTATACATTCATATGACATTCTTAGTCACATAGAAGCTAATTCAATGGGGAAATAGTTCAGCTATCGAGCAAATGAATTATCGTGCGATGGAAGCGACAAAATAAACTTATCGGCTTCCCCTAGACGGATAGCAATAATGTAGAATGAATTCAGTTGGAATTGAGTCAGAACAATGTCGTTGTGCAGCCAAACAATGACCTCGTTTGTAACTAAATGACCTTCAGTGGAATCAGTGTGTCTGATCCTACACCCGAATCATATAATTTAAGTCGCGTTTAATTCACTATTTATATGAGGGCTCAATATGATATGAACCATTATTTTATATTTATATCTGTCTATTATTATTTTATATTTGCATCTGTCGATTATATTTTTTTGATGACGATTGGATATGATATATGGCAGAGACATATATGATTGTCTGTAATCTGAAAAGAAGTCAGTTTCGAAGCATTAATATTTGAATAATAATAATAATAATAAAAAAAAAAGGGAAAAGTTTCTCTGGATACATTTATTAAATGCTAAAGAAACATTTTCAATAACATTTCATTTCCTCAAAAGATAAGACAGATGGTAATTTCCGCTTCAATATATTATTATTTATTAGATTTATTAGTTTACTTAAAGATAATAATAATAATAATAATAATAATAATAATAATAATAATAATAATAATAATAATAATAATAATAATAAGGTCTAACTTGTTGTCTCTTGAGGTCTCTGGGTGAGACTTGGATCCAACTTGTACATATGCAAAGCAAAAGTCAAACATAAAATATTAATAATAATGATAATGATGATAATGATGATGTTGATGATAATTACAGCAACCACAATCGTCAACTGGTTCGTCAACATACATTCATACATACGTGTGCGTTTTTGTTTGATGTGTATGATGGACTTGTGTTTTACTTCCATGAAATAAATTCTATTCTCAAATCATTGGTCAGTACGACGCTTTATTACATATACCTGACGTCATGCCCTGAGATATTTTTTTATGATACGAAGTCCTTATCACATATCTATGTCTGTCTTGCTGTAGTTTCGTAGTGTCATGCCACTATTTAATTAATGACAACGTTATTGGTATTCTTGTCTTGGAACTGAAAGCCAGTTCCAGTGAGATTTTGAACAAACAATGTAGATAATTAGTTAATGATAATTAAGAACACCATTATATTTCCTTCATTATAACTTATATAATAATAATAATTTATAACAGAGACACTAGTTCATATTTGTGAAGGATGGAACTGTCAAAAATTGTCATGCACGGCGTTATATTTTAACGTCTATCCGTATCCGAATGTAATTTTCATACCAACTGTATTTTAATTCCAAACTAAACGAATATAACTCAATACAACCCCCTGTATATGGTATAATTATGTTAATATTTTCTAACATCAACATCATTAGTAAATTATTCTAATATTAATGTTAGTATCAAGCACTTGAGAATATTACTAAATTATGGAACATTGTCAATGGTTCACGATATTAAGGATGATAAAACTGCAATACTGTCTTTCGACTTGATTCAAGAATATTTTAATTCGAAATTGAATTACCTTGAATAATTTTTGGATTCTTTATTATGAGAAAGGTCAACAAATATCATTGCCTTGAATACCAAATCCACAAAGCATTGAATCGCCAGTTTTCTTCATGAATATAAATTGCATTCGTGGGAAAACAAATATGAGTTTTAAGAGACAAATGATTCTTTTCTTTTTTATTTTGGAACTGAATCCCTTTCATTAATTCTAAAATACAAGCTGTTGCCAAAAGGACTAGCAAGATATATTGGAGGACATAACTTTTATCATTTACATATTTCGGTTATTAGACTGCCGTCATGTTAGGGCACCGCATTTAAGGTGTTTTTATTTATTTATTTATTGAGTAGATCAGCGAGCTGGTAGAGGCGTTGACCCGTTGGAAAAAATGCTTTGTGGTATTTCGTCCGTCTTTATGTTCTGAGTTCAAATTTCGCCGAGGTTGACTTTGCATTTCAGCCTTTCTGGTTGATAAAATAAAAACTAGTTATATATCAATGGGGTCGAGGTCATCAACTCACACACGTCACTCGAGATTACTGACCTTGTGCAAAAATTCGAAACGAATATGTTGGAGCAGGAAACATATGTCTTTATATATTTAGTTTTTATAAATTTTATAGTTTTGAGTTGAATCCCATCGTGCAACACCTTCGAAAAGTGCTTTCTGCTAAAGTTATGTGCCGGCCAACTCCATATGAGTGAATTTGACAGAAGGACACATACACACACACACGCACATACACACACACACACACACACACAGACACACACACAAGCACACACACAGACACACACACGTTGAATAAAGTAAGGTAACAAGGCCATGTGATATTTCTAGGACATTTGTAAAGCGAAAGGTGGTCTTACAGCTATTTCAGGGAATTAAAAATGATATCCCATCAATTGAGACGAGTTAAGAGAGGTTCAATACAAGGAATTAGTAGAGTTCATTATATATATACCATACAATATTGACGATCGCTTCTCTTGTGTCAACATATTTACTTGTATACAGAAAATATCAGTCAAAATGATTATATCAGAACACGTATGTTAGCACGACGTTATGAAGGCAATCCAAAATTGGTTAAAGTCAAAGTGGACTAAGAAAATATCTCTAGCAGACGAACCTATACAAAAAGAGCGTTAAGAAGAAACACAATATAGTTAGAAAAGCCAGTTCTGCATTTAACTTTTGATGACATCAATAGATAACGAAAGAATTAAAATAAACATATGGATTCTACATTACGACTATTAGAAACAGAAATTCTATAGATAGAACAAGTAATATCATAAATGAATAGGATTCAGCAGCCTATTCGTACCCGCATGTTATCGTGTGTTAGCGGCATGTTAGCGGTTTTGATAGCATAGCTGGATGACGTTCACTTTTTCATCGTTTTATACCCCGTTGCATTTTTAGCATTCTCTCTATACGGAGTAGCTTACAGAATCAAATAGACATATTACATAAAAATACCAATTTGTATATCAGTCCACTCGTGAAGCTTAATTTCAGTTGTCTTGGTAACCCTCACAATCGTTTTATCAATCATTAAAAGATGCCCGTCACACTGGAAAATATTTATTTACCTTCACCCCATAAATGTATGTATGCATATGTATATGATCATACGTATATAGGTACGCATGTGCTTGTGAGTGTGAATTCGTGTCCATCCAACCAGCGTAGGCTTGTTTATACTCCCGTAACGTAGATGTTCGGTAAAAGAGGACGACAGAATAGCAACGAAACTTCAACATATAATCAATACTGGGGTCGATTTTTTTTATTCCAGACCCTTCATGTCGATGCCCCACCATGGCTGCAGTCCAATGACTCAAAGAAGTCGATGATAAAATATAAACCAGTTCGAAAATTCCATCTTGGCACCGCTCAACTACATTGTATATTATAGTTGTCTTCCTAAGAAAATATAAGAAACCTAACAGATTTATTGCAAAACCATAGCAACCTGTATATAGATATGAGCAGTAGTTGAACGATGCGAAATTTTACCTTCGGGAGAGTTAAACTGTCATCTTATAATTATTATCCACTAATCTGAATCCATATCGTATACAAGTTCACGCACAGATTCTTATAATCGCTTTATACACTCGCGAGGTATTGTTAGAGTTGTTTTATATTCTTTCCTGTTATTTATCGTACGGAATAATATTCTGTTTTGCAGGAGAGACGCCGTTGAAATACTTAGATTTCTTTCGAATTTACTGATAGAGATATTTGATATGCTGCAGTGGTTGGAGGAAGAGAATAAACGGAGGGGTGCCAAGTAGAAAAGAGGCGGAAGTGGACGATGACGATGGCGACGACGATGAGAAAGAGGAATAGAGAGAGAACGGGATTGTCGAAGCTTCGGGGGTCTGGAAGAAGTAGAATGATGGCGTGGATGAGAAAAATGAAGAAAAGAAGAAAGAGAAGATAGAAAACGAGAAATAAAAAATGTGAAATGATGAACAAGAGGAGAATGGAGAAAGTAGTTGCTGGCAGAGGAGAAGTAGAAGAAGGTAAAGAAGAAAGAGGGAGTGAAGAATGCGGACGTCCAAAATGAAGGATGATACACAAAGGTAATCACATTTTAAAATGATTGAAATGAAGTTCTAATTTTGAACCAGAAGAGACGGCCGCAACCCTACACGGGATGTACCCTGATTTTGTAAGACGCCACGGTTACTACAGCCTGTGTCTTCGTTTATTTCTATATTATTTTCTTTTCCCTTTCTTTTCCATTTTTCTCGGTTTCTCGTTTCAGTCATTGAAGTGTTTCAACGAACAATGCCACACAAGTATTGTTTTTTTAGATCTGGCATTTAATACACCGTTCTCTTTTTGCCGAACCGCTAAGGCACGGGGACATTAACAAACCAATAAGTAAAAGTGAAAGCGTTAGCACAGCGGGCAAATTGATTAGCGCTATTTCGTCCGTCTTTACGTTCTGAGTTCAAATTCCACTGAGGTCGACTTTGCCTTTCATCCTTTCATCCTTTCTCGGTCGATAAAATAAGAACCAGTTAAACGCTAGGATCGATGTAATCGATTTACCACCACCCCCAGGATTGCTGGCCTTGTGCCAAAATTTGAGATCCATAGAAATTAAGGTGACCACCGCTTGGATTGAACTTAGATCGATTAGAGAAAGAAGTATACGCTGTAACGGCGTTTATTTATCAGTTTTTCATCGACTCCAGGACTGGTATTCATTTTACCGACCCTAACAGATGAAAGTCAAATGCGGCCCCGGCGGAATTTGAACTTAGAAAGTAAAGGCTGACGAGATGCCGCTAAGCATTTCGATCAGCGTGTTAACGGTTCTACCAGCTTGCTACCTTAAATTTACACCTAAGATAGAATTCAAATTTTGGCACCGGGTCAGCAATTTCGTGGGAAGGATAAGTTGATTAAATCGACCCCATTGCTGAATTGTTACTCGCTTCATCGGTCTCGACAAGATGAAAGGCAAAGTCGACCTCGACGGAATTTGAACTCAGAACGTAGAGACGAACGAAATACCGCTAAGCATTTTGCCCGGATCGGTAACGGTTCTGCCAACTCTCTGCCTTATTTATATCTAAGTCTGATTAAGTTATTCGACTCATTATTCAGTGATATTTTGATTGGATGTTACTCAGCTGCGACGACAATAGCAACAACAACTGCAACAGCAGCAGGAGCAGCAGCAGCTGCAGAAGTAAGAACAATAATAACGACAACAACATCAGCAACATAAAAATGTGACTGAATTATCGAACGTATATTATTTATATACCCACACTAACTAAAATCCGTGAATATGCTGAAATGAGTTCTAGAGTTAAGTTCTACACTAAAGAATTAGAAAGACAGAGGAAAGAAAAAGTCAAAAGAAAAAAAAAACAGAAATAAAATAAAAAATCCCCCATTAATGACAGAAGTGTCTCCAACATTTGAATCTGCGCAAATCTTTTCATGAGATACCTTAATTTGGTGTAATTGTGAAATTGCCGTGTGTATAATCTCATTACCTTCCAATAGACATCTCATTAAAATTTCATTTTGAAATAGCAACACTTGACCTTTAACCATTTTTTTCTTATCACATTGACACCGAAAATCCGCATCACATCATCAGCGAAGCTACTGTCTATATTCCTCAATATATCTCCATCCATATTTACAATCTAATCGATATTCACAAGACGTATAATAATTTTCATCATACGGTATATATTTATATATATATATGTATATGTATGTCACACTCAGCGACACACACGCATATATACATATATATATATTACTTTTACTGCAATAAAAAAATAAAAAATAAAAGAAAATGATTAAAAAATTACTACGGCATTAATATTCATTTAACAAGAAAATGAAAGAATTAATTAATTAAGATATTTAAGCTTATGATGAAGAAAAGGAAATCAAACTGGAATGTCACATATACATATTGGCATACTTGGGGAGTGTCACCTTTGGCCAATTAAACAGTTTATTATTATTATTATCATTATTATTATTATTATTATTATTATTATTCAGTAGTTTTATTTTTATAACGTGCTTTCACTTCACTACCGAGCGCAGCTCTGTGTGCCTTGGGTATGTGCTGTGGTTTGCTGTGATGCTCTTATGGTTGCTGTATTGAAAGTGTTTTGCGTAAGATGTGTGCAGTGCGCCCAGTAGTGCAATTTTCTGTATGTTATTATTATTATTATTATTATTATTATTATTATTATTATTATGATTATTATTATTATTATTATTATTATTATTATTATTATTATTATTATTATTATTATTATTATTATTATTATCATCATCATCTCTTTATCACAAGTTTTGTTGGAGCCCCTGGAGTCTTGCATGCGTAGCGGGCTTACTACCTGCAGTCTACGGTAGTATGCTATTCGTTCTTTTCAACTATCTAATACTTTCCTGATTATCCTGGCCCTGCCAAGGAGGAAAACCTTTTGAAAACCTTCTACTGGGCACTATATTCCAATTCCCTTTTTCTATTATTATGCGTATACCCTTTTATTTTCTCACCTATACTACGCGCTTTCTCTCCAACGTACGTCTCTGTCCTGTTTCTGTATCGTCCCTCTGTGTACATTATACGGTAGACTACATTCCTAGTTATACAGTTTAGCTGTGGGCTTATTCTGAAAACAGTTCCCATATTATAGGGCGTTCTTTCAAATGGGTATATTCTAGAAATCAGGGGTTTGATGGGGGTTTCATTGAAATCTACGCCATCATAGTTGGAAAGCTCTAAACGTATTGACCATTATCCTGAAACATAGTGCTTAATTCTACGGAAACATGAATGTCTGTGGTTTGTAGAATTAAGAATATATAATGATACATAGGGTTATACTTAATATCCATTATTATTGCTTGATGAACACTCTTAGTTTATTTTGCTGGGTATAGTGGAACGTGTCAGCTGTTCACAGCCAACAAAGTACAATGACACTTGTTTACTGGTCTTGGTTCAAGAATACTTGTAGTTCCAGTTATTATTATTATTAGTTATTTAAGTTTTATTTTAAGAAGCTCAGATAGGAAATTAGCTTGCTGTTGCAAATCCAATTTTAAAGTGAAAGCGCTTATTGCAATAGAATACAAAATAAGTGAAACTGTTCAGCAATTAGAAAATAAATTTCATTTATTTTTCTCTTATTATTTAAAAATTTCTGTTCAGCGCTATTGACAGTGAAGTTATTAAACACACACACACACACACATTCTTATGTACATACATGCACATATATGCGTATGTAGATATAAACATACGCACATACACATATATATACGTATATATTCATGTATCATGTATGTATATACGTATATATTCATATATA
>NC_068992.1:16136369-16137396 GCF_001194135.2 Octopus bimaculoides
ATATATATATACGGGTGTAAAATGGATCAGCTGAAAGCCTTTTACTCAAATTCATTTTATAAACTTAATCTGTGTCCTTATTATATAGACATTTCTCAGTAGAAATGATTATCGTATTAACATTGGTAGTGTTCATTTATAACATCATAAATTTCACGTCTGCTCATTTCAACGAAATAGGTATATAATTTGAAAAGTTAGAAATTGTACCAGTTACTATAATTCTTTCTAATTATACTTTAAACCTTGTCTCATATCATAAAAGTAAGCGCTGTGTCTTTTGGTTCAGAAAATTTCAGACATGAAGACGTTTAATTCACTATTAACACCAGACAACGACAGAACAGCAACAAACCTAAATGAAATGTATTTTATGTAAACGAATTAAAGAAACGAATTTCGCTGTGTTTAGCAGCTAACAGCTATAAAATATATAGCTTTTAGATTGATCATACTTATTTTATGGTATTGTTATAAATCAATCATGTTGAATTGTTATCTTTTTCCAGTCATTTTATTAACGCTCAAAATACTTTTAATGATAAATTATTTTTTGCTTCCTTAGGGGGATGTGTACAATGTACACTGTCCAGCACTCCGAAATCTATTATTCGGAACATTTCAATATATGTTTTACGGAACATCAAGTGATAGGCGCAGTGCTAAAATGATCATATATTGTTTATTTACACGTAGCTAGAAAAGTTTTGCTTTCTTTGTCCTGTTGCCAGTAGAACTCCCTAACGAGAAATCAAGTATGCACATTCGAATCATTTAAAATGTAATACATTTTAGAGCACTGACAGCATATCCTAGAAAACTGAAATCCAGAATACTTTGACAGGTCTCACACACGCTTTATTATATATATATATTTATATATATATATATATATTTATATATATATATATATGAAAATACAATAGGGACAAGCCACATGTAATATATCCACACAGATGCATGCATATATAATGACATAAATATAATGATATCATATATATAATAATGTTATGTGTATATATATATA
>NC_068992.1:16137422-16138808 GCF_001194135.2 Octopus bimaculoides
ATATATATACGAAATTGAGAATGTATGTGTGTGTGTGTGTGTGTGTGTGTGTCTGTCTGTCTGTGTGAATCCCTAAAACTCCAGAACTACGCAACCAATTTCATTGAAATTTTACACATGCCTTACTTAGGATCCCGGTTGTGTTTTAGTCAAACAATTTTTAACTTCTTGCATACTTCCAGCCCAAAGCAACATCATATCTCCTCCACTATTTAAGTATTACGTGTCAAAAGTGAAACAAAAACACTCATGTCATTCGAACCGGATTCTCAAAAACATTATTATTAAAAGCACTCAGAGAGCGCAGACTTCCACCAAACCAGCAGGAGCAGCACTACGATGACAACAACCACCACTACCACCATATCACAATCACCACCACAACTATTCTACCACTGTCACCACCACTACAAGCACCAACATCATCAGCAGCATTGTCATTGCTTCCACTTCAACCACATACACCGCCATCAACGTTATCATGATGGTTACCTTGACAGTCACTTTCACCGCCACAACCAGTATAACCACTGCAATACCACCATCACACAACTAACACTATCATGAATACCACTATTAACACCATCCCCTCAGCATCACACCACTCCTGTCACCGTTATAACCACCGATACTATTTTATCCTCCTCCCATACTTATCTTGACCATCGTCATCATCAACACTGTCTCTGCTTTCACCACAATCACCGTCAAAACTACGATCACCGCAATCAGTTTCTTTACACAGTTGAAAATCCATTATCTGATACTCATGTGGCCGAGATTGTTGCAGATTTTTTTTTCTAATTTAGGAGTGCTTTATATAAAAAAAATTGCATCTAAAAAATGGAACAGTTTGAGGATAGAAACCAATTCTAAACACAATAACTTATAGACAAACTCTGAATGCAGTTCTATGTAAATCTTTAATATTTTTTTAATACTTAAGACCATCAGAAATGTTAAGATATCAGCCTCTTCCCACGTTGTCATGCTTTGATTAAAAGGTTACAGAATAGATTAGATTACTTAGATAAATTTTGGCCGAAGTTGACTCAGGCCATGTTTAATTCAATAGCACCACCTGGAAGAGATACACAGTCAGCTCTTGGGAACCGTAGCCCATTCAAGCAGAGGGTTATTGTTTTCAGAGACATATCTGGGTGGGCGGTTTATCTGGTATTTGTTGGTGGTAATCATCTAGGGATCATTTGAATGTAGTGAAGACACTTTCCTCCTTTATGTGTTTCTGGCACGATATTGAAGAGAGCAGGGCCAATTGAAGTGAAATAGTTCTGTCATAGTGTTAAAAAGACTTTTCTTTTAAATTTACCAAAATTTAAGTTTTCAATAATTTTTCAAAAATGTATTATTCATATTTACTGTTGA
>NC_068992.1:16138934-16142340 GCF_001194135.2 Octopus bimaculoides
ATATATATATATATATATATATATATATAAATAGGGTGTTTGGACGACATTTGACGACTATTATGCTTCCTTTTTTTCAGGAAAAGCTTGCTTGATTAGCGAACAGTGAACGGCGTTTGAGAGCCAAAAAATTAAAGTTGTTATTGAGAAAAAGTTTGCTGCCATTGCGGGAAGGAAGCCATCTCAATATCGGAAAAGAATCGCCAGTATCAAAATAATTAGCGATGGGTATCAAAATGTTGACAGATTGCCCGCTGCTCAGTGCTCTCTGAACAGTCTAAAGGTTTTAAGACATGCATGTAAGTATGTAGGTACGTAAGTATTTTTGTATGTATGTATGCATGAATGTACGTACGTATGTATATATTTAGGTATGTATATATGTACTTATGTCTGCGTGTACGTATGTATGCATATATGTATATACATACGTATGTAGTATCTATACATGTATGTGTGTATATACACACACGTGTATGTATACACACGTACATAAGCTCTGAGCTGTCAACAAACTTGCCAAAGAATTTCTATAGTATTAGTTACAGTGAAATCTTTGGTCTTAATGTCTTTTCTTCATTTCACATATCATGTAGTTTTTAGCTCTGTTCGCACCAACTATTGAAATGATGTTGATTTACCGATTCAAAGAATACGCCGATGTCATATTGTTCGGATCTATTTCATCAGTTCTAAAATTTAATGGTTTGAAGAAAATTTACCATTCTTATTTCTCAGGTCAGAGTTCATACGTACTTTTACAAAGATGTAAACAACATCACACGGACACTTGTATATACTTGTCTATGTTTCAGTCATATATCCTTACAGACAGACGTATAAATATGTATGTATATATAAAACTATATACAAAAATATGCATATGCGTATATATATATATGCATATGTATATATATATTTAAACACACACACACACATACATATATATGGTTGAACTATCTTGCTCTGTTTCTAATAAAATTTGCAGATGTAAATCTAGACTGAATAGGTACATCAAATGTCACTATGTCAGTTTGTATCAGGCTTCGGAGATAAATCGAGCGTTTTTATGTCGTCTGTACGGAAACTTTGGCAATATTCTGCTAGACGAAAAAGGAATTTCTCGTCACATAACTAATAGACTATCTCTATCTCTTTCATAATTTAATTAACAATGTTTCTGAATCAAATTTGTACATAAACAATAGTTATTTATAAATATTTTCATAGTTATAACTTATTTATTTATTCTGCTTGTAAATAATAATTAAATTGTAAATATCACTGAACTCGCTAATTTAGAATACATTGAAGTATTTTCATGTATAACTTGTGGATTGTGTGTAGGTAGCTTTAACAAATTGAGTGCTCAAGTATATGTGATCTGTCACTGTTGCTACTGAGAAAATCATACTCCATTAATGAACCGAGAGTCATTTTGTATATATATAAAATTATATCGGAGAATTTAGTTTGTGTTAGGAATATGCACAAAAGATGTAAACATTTCTAAAATTTCAAACCCTAAAATAAATTCTGTGGTACATTCTCAAACTCCAAACCAAATATAGGAGAATTTGTCTTGGAGTTCGAAAATGCACCTGAATCTCAAAAGATTAAATCTGTTTAACAATTTAAAAACTACTACCCGTTTTGACATTCAGCTGCATTTTCAAAAGCCAAAACATTCTTCTGTATAATTATATATTTCTACGTGGAAATGCAGATATATTCTACACACACACACACACACACACACACACACACACACACACACACACACACACACACACACACACACACACACACACACATAATTATCCTAGAGATAATTCGATATCTTCAACACCTTCGTGTCGTACTGCAGCTGTGTAGGTCCACGGAGGCCATGTTTTACCAAGTTTGTAAAATAGGAGTTGAAAAGAGATTATTTTGGTTCCCGTCAATCTTCTCTGTGACGTTCCGAAAGCATAGCATTATCGATTCTGACTGTAATAGTCAAATAAAACTAGAATCGCCTTAACTTGACTGGTATCTCCTGTTATACGTTGAAAGGATGGAAGACATAATTAACTAGAGCGGGATTTAATACCCAAAAAGATACATGGTGTTTGTCCAGGGTTTTAATTATTTTTCACTTGATGCTTGCTTTATGTATCGTGGAATAGACACTCGTACACACACTTAGACACACACAAGTATATTTAGTATATGATTTAAGTTATAGAATTAGGTTCGACGAATTCAATCATATTTATTATAAATGGAGGAGATTCGATATGCGTGTATTTTGTATTTATGAATAGTTGAAAAATTATGCATGTGGCGTAAAGTTTCTGTTGTTAATTTGATTACGGGGAACCTGTATTGAAATGCAATTTGGTTAAACATTGTCAGTTCACTGTTAATTTTATAGTCTTTGTGTATAAATAAACTAAAATGCAGAATGGGTGCCATGTTCTTTTCAATTTATAAACAAATGAAATACGTTATTTATTGCGTTTTTCTACAGCAAACCCTCTAAAAATGTAAAATATTTCTGCCTCCCCAAATGTATGGAAGATTGGATAATGAACAAATAGAGCTCATTACTATGCACAAATGAGATAACACAAATTATGTGAGCAACTCCTCACTGATTTAAACTTGGTGTTCGCAAGGACTTGGGCTAAGCTGTATAATTTGCAATAGCAACAAGTTCAATACTTATTTGAATATGTAAATGAGCTAATTATACTTTCAGATCTAATATATACATGAATTAGGGATAACATTCTACAATTTTGAAACTAGTTAATATTCCTAAAAAAAACCCCCCAGAAATCTTAGATGGACAAAACATGTCGAATGGCTCAAATAATTTTAACGCAGTAGTATGATATTATATTTGAAAGCTGGATGTGTGACGTGAGCACAAAGTCAGTTCTTTTTCACATATGGCTCGAGTGTTATACTCAAGAATGTTCCATTTTGTATAGGAGGGGCTTCAAAAGTATTGCAGCTGAGCTGATTCTCAATACAGAAAATTAGATTTTTTCCTATTCACATAAAAGCCAACCAGAATAATAAATTTTCCCATAAAAAGTATTTTTGTATAGAGGCGAGCGTGGTTGTGTGGTAAGAAGCTTGCTTCCCAACAATACGTTTCCGGTAAAGTGATAGTATGTTGTCAAATTAATGTGACAGTCCCATAAAAGGGAAGAATTCTACTGTTATTTAGCCATAGGAAACACCGTTTATCGTGCTGCTACTGCATAAATCCCTCTCAGAGATTTAGAAATATATTATTGCCATATGGTTCCGGGTTTAGTCCCAACGCGTGGCACCTTGGGCAAGTGTCTTCTACTATAGCCTTGTGAGTTGACTCTGTAGAAGGAAACTAAAAGACGCCCGCTGCATATATATA
>NC_068992.1:16142454-16150161 GCF_001194135.2 Octopus bimaculoides
ATATATATATATATATATATGTGTGTGTGTGTGTGTGTGTGTATGTGTGTGTGTGTGTATATATATGTATGCGTGTATCTTTGTGTCAGTGTTTGTTCCCCCATCACAGATTGACAACCGGGGTTGGTGTGTTTACGTCTCCATAGGTTAGCGGTTCGGCAAAGGATATAGATAGAATAAGTACAAACAAAAACCCTGGGTCAATTTGTTTGACTAAAACCCTTCAAGATGGTGCTCCAGCATGACCGCAGTACAGTGAGTGAAACAAGTAAAAGAATAGGCCACCACATTGAAAGTTGGTCACAATTTTAAAAAATTATATTATTTATGAATACATAAAGCCAGTAAAGTTTTATCTGCCATCATTTCATCACAAATCACATATATTTCTCTGAAATGCCTGGGGAATTTCTCAAAAGCTTGTTAACAGTGACAGCCATTGTTGTTACTGGTACAATATACGGCCTGACGTGTTTTAAATGCTACACAATATGAAATTAAAAGAATTTGGCTACCTTGATTAGCAGATCGATCGACGAGGTAGATGTTTGTCCCTGAACACGGGCCTCAAATTATAAACTGTCTGAAGAGGACCAATACTAAAACCGTTTACTGCACTGAATTGTGAATTTTGAAAGATTCGATATTAATTCCTCTCGCGAATGTCTTCACGTTTTACTGTCTTTGTTGATAACAATAGCAGTCAAATATCTCCCTTGCATACTTTGTATAATGCTCGTAATGCTTAAAAATCTCTCCAAGGAAAGTGACAGCTGATTATGAGGTGTCTACAATTGTATAAGCACTATTAATTTCATCTCAGTATTATTGGTTCATTTCTCTTTACAAGTTTCCTAAGCAATACACCGCATATAGACCCGTGGGTATAAATGACACAAAGGAAATTAAAAGTGAAGCAGCTTCAATGAGAAAACGAAGTTTTGTAGTAAATGGCGTTTAAATTTTTATACAAATAAAAACGGGCTTATTTAAGGAGATATGTTTTGATGTTGGGAAAGAAACCGATCTCAAGAATTGATATTTACTCTTTTTTATGAATCTTAGAAAGAAGAAAAGGAAGTCAATGTTAATAGATTTAGGACGCAGAGGAAAATGAATACATTAAATAAAAAGCAAGGCATTTATTACGACAAATTTCTGCCTGGCTATTAAACAGCGTGAGCGTTAATCAAATTTTTTGAAGGATATGTTCAATACAATGGAATATAATATTTGAGCCAACGGCACTAGCTATTTCCACTTTTCAGTTTAATCGTAGTGAACCAATGAAGTGGTAGCTTGGTCGTTTGCTCCGATAAGGAAAAAGAAAAACAATATATTAACAATAATGTTAAATACAATACCTCCTTAACAGACTTACACATCTTTACACGTGTATTGTTGTCTGCCATTAAGAAAACATGAAGAGGATATTCTACAATGCTTTGCAATAAACAACATCGGATGAAGATGTTGCTTCTTAATTGTGTTTTGCACATTTCCCATGTAAGTAGCTACGTACGATATTATTTCAGTCGCATTATTATTTTCATGATTTTTTTCTTCTTCCGGCTACGGTTATACATAAACGTTCCAGAGAATTTTTAATACTATATGTCTAGACAACTATGGCTAGTGAAGGCTATCTGTAACGAACTAAACACTCTTAGTCAATAATATGAATATTTGTATACATGAATATAAAGTTACTGTAGCTGAATTTATCTTCTACAGAAAATCATGGAGATATTACATGTCACAACAAAAATGTATAATTTATAACAGCTACATGGAAGCTAATAGGAAACTACAAGTCGCTGAAAAGTTGCTGACTTTATGGGTGTCGCGAAAGGCTTGGTTGGAGGTCCAACCTTCCGAGTTCTTTTACAGAGTTTAGAAAAACTGAAGGACTGCTGCTATAAGTGAGGAGAATACTCGTATGTTGAATAAAATCATAATTAACTGGTCCTCTGGTATTTTCTTTTATCCAAAGCGAAGAATATTTCAGCACTCCTTCGTATAGAATAGAGTTCTATATGATCCTGGTCCTATTTCTAGCTGAGTTTAGTTTCTCGTTCTTTTTAAGGGTTGCAATTAATAGATGTCACTCTTGTTGAAACAGTTTACCAGCATATTTCTTTGAGACAGAAAGTTGACAATTTATTCGTATTTTTTGTGGTATGATTTTAAAAGGAATTTAAAAAAGGTTTGTTCAGAGCCTTCATTATTGAATAGCTCTAAGTATAATACGCACACGCGTTTAAACATACACACACACATACACACACACATACACACACACACACACACACACACATACACACACACACACACACATCTACATGTCTTACTGTCTTTCTACGTGTTACTTGTAGCGTCATACGCTTCGTTTTATTTTCTCTTTCTCTCTTTTCAGAGCTTTGTCGCAATATATATGTGTGCGTTTGTGCGTGCGTGTGTATGTTTGAATGCATATATATGTTGTACTTCGAGTTATTCAAATGAATCTCTTTTCCCATATAGTGGTGACTCTTTGTCATTAGACACAGCTTTATTTAATTAATGAAAAAAATTTGCATAACGAATATCATAGTTATTTTGCCTAGATTTGAAAAATTGATAAAATTTCCGGAAAATATGCTGAATATATTCTTAATGAAAATTTACTTTAATAATAAAGTGTTTAAAATCTTTAATTAGGATTTCGCGAGTGGCCTGCTATGCAAGCCAAATTTAATTAAAATACATGCCTGTATAAATTAACGCCAATCGTTATTCTCTTTTTGTACTACATTCTAGAAATCGTTTACTGTCTTTCGATCATTGTTAGCTTATTCGTAGTTCGAGTTATTCTTAATGGATAAACTAAATAAATATTTATCGGAATAATCTTTCCAATAGTTGAGGCTATATTTGGGTTACAATAGAATCCTCTCATTTCCCAGTTAATCGCAAGATATCCATCTTTAATACACAGCTCTTTTCTCTCCAAACGTCACCGAGATTCACTTATCTTACACGGTGTATAAGAAGCAACTATTCATCTGTTTAGATGATAAATAAAATGATGCCCGTCTATTCAGGTTCCCTGAAAGTATTTGTCGCTTCATTGCCTTCTATCTAACTAACATTCTTCTAGCTCTTTGTTATTCTGCTGATTTCTCAAGATCCTCATTGTTTTCTGTTTATAATACAGAGAGGAATTGTTATACAAAAGAGACGTAGCACAGGTCATACGCACTAAGTTATTTGTATTCTTATTTCTGATTTACAATTTATAACTTCAAGCTAGTGGAATAAAAATCACTGCATACGTTGAAGCATGTGAACATGGAACTGAAACCACTGTAACGAAAATACTGTAATAGATTTTATCCAAAGCTCTATTTTCTCAACTAACCATTTTTTAAAGGTATTGTTTGCAGCGAATATATACGATTATATAAACTCCAGTACTTGATCAGTTCTTAATTTATCAATCCCACCATGGTGCTGAAAGCAAAGATTGACTATGGTGATATTGAAACTTGAAATGTAAATTCCAGTTATTTTTGAGAAGGCAATCACAAGAAATTGAAACCCTTTCGTCATCCCCTTATTTCCTTGTGCTTATCTCTTGCAGTAATCAGTTTATGGTGCTGGTCTATTTCTGAATACACTCAAAAACGTTTGGCTTAAGTTGTAGGAAATATAAGAATAGAGACGTTAATGCCACTTTGTTAAGCATTAGCGGTTTAACCGAACTAAAGTATCTTTAGATTTAGTTTGGTACCAAAAGTAGTAAATCGATAATGTTTGAAACTCAAACAATAATTACCCCAACAAAGAGTGTTGGAATAGCTAAAACGATATCACGAGATATTAAATGCAGTGTGGTGCTTTGTTATGTATCTTGGCAGACTGAGTTCAGAACTTAGAATACCTGTGAATTAACATTACGGACCAAATAGCGGTCTCAAATTTCGGTACAAGGTCGGCAATTTTAAAAGACAGAATAAGTTAATTAGATCGACCCCAAAATTCAAATAGTGCTGTTTTATCGATCCCGAAAGAATAAAAGAAAATCCTAATTTGAACTCAGAATATTAAGCAAAAGGAATGTCGATAAAGCAGTTTGTCTGACTCGCTATCGATTATGCCAGTTCGCTGCGTTTAGCATGGGATTTCATAATAAATAACATTAATGAATTGTTAGCAATTTAATCGATTTTTTAGTCATATCCTTTAACATCCCGGTATAGAAAAGTATCGCGAAGTAGCAGTACTCAATACTTTGTTGTATTTCTTTAAGTCTGCATTTAAAAGTTAAAGTCATTTAAAAAAAAAATTCTTTCTGTATGGAATTGGTAAACTAATTATAATGAAGTTAGTTCAGTCGATTTAGTGACCCTATTCCAATGTTCCTTTCTAAGAAATATCGATTTCAATACCTATATAATCGACGTCATAATTAAAAACAAATCGGACCTGGGCAAGATTCAAAATCGTGAGTGGCTGTGTGGTAAGTAGCTTGCTTACTAACCACATGGTTCCGAGTTCAGTACGACTGCGTGGCACCTTGGGCAAGTGTTTTCTACTATAACCTCAGGCCGACCAATTCTTTGTGAGTGGATTTTCTAGACGGAAACTGAAAGAAGCCCATCTTATATATGTATATATATATATATATATATATATATATATATATATATATATATATATATGTGGGTATATGTTTGTTCCCCCAACATCACTTGATAACCGATGCTGGTGTGTTTACGTCTGCGTAACTGAGCGGTTCGGCAAAAAAGACCGATAGGATAAGTACTAGGCTTGCAAAGAATAAGTCCTGGCGTCGATTTGCTCAACTGAAAGGCAGTGCTCCAGTATGGCTGCAGTCAAATGACTGAAACAAGTAAAAGAGTAAACTAGTGAAAGAGTAAACATAATCAGCTATGACGTTTTTTTTCTATGAAGCTCGACCGAATACGAAATACATTTGCTAATTACTGGTAGAATCTTTAGCACTCCGAGCAAAATGTTTTCCGGCATTTCGTCCGACTTCTCATTCTAAGCTCAAATTCTGCCGTGGTCAAATTTGCCTTTCATCTTTCGGGGTCGATAACATAAGTACAAGTTGCACAATGGGGTCTATGTAATCGACTTATCCCCTACCCCCACCAAACTTACTGACCTTGTGCCAAAATTTGAAATCATTATTGTTGTTGTTGCCAAACTTATTATTATTATTATTATTATTATTATTATTATTATTATTATTATTATTGAAACAAATGCCGCTGAGTTCGACTTTACCTCTCGTCCTTTCGGGGCGATAAAATAGGTGCAGACTAAACACTCCTCCTATATTTGAGTCCTGGTAGTATAGTAAAAAGAGTTATTATTATTATTGTTGTTATTATTATCATTATTATTGTTTTTATTGTTGTTGTTGTTGTTATTATTATTATTATTATTATTATTATTATTATTATTATTATTATTATTATTATTATTATTATTATTATTATTAAAGTTGGTACATGCTTCATTAGCACGGATGTTGTCTTGATGTTAGTTGACAAATCTCCTCAAATCTCAAGGATCCTTCATTGGATTGGCACAAAATATTGTATTGTACTGGAAAGAATATATATTTTATGCGAGATTACTGCAAAGATATTGCAAGCAGCAACGGATAGCAAATGATGCAGTTAATGAAGATTGTAAACTGTCGGAAATAATTCAATCCATTATTTTTAATTGAATGTTTCCTGTTGAATAAGTTTCACTGATTTGGAGGGCTCTTTATAGCAGAACCGGCATAGCAACAGATTAAATGCCTGTCCCTTTTTAGTTACATTCTTTGTTTTGTGTTGAAATCTTGCCCAAAACGACTTTAACTGTCTTTCCTTCTACAACCGATAAAATAAAGTAGAAATCAAGTAAAGTACTAGGGGTAGATGTAGTTAACTTTCCGTTCCCTCCAAACCTCTGGGTTTTTACCTATGTTAGAAAACTTACCCCCATGACACAAATTGTGGAATGTTGAAGTGACAGAAACGTCCCTTTAATGTCTGGTGTGAAATCTCACCTCTGTTGACCTCCATGTTATCAGGACCGATTTTTACTCTTTCTTCAAATTGAGCAGATTTGTGCGTTAATGTTACGTTATTATAAATAGCAAATTCGACCCAACCGACATTTTGTTTCACTCGCAAACATTAAGTTTGTGCCTACTTAAGAAGTTCATAATATATTTACGCACATCCATGTATTATAATTTGTTTACACACAAAAATTCACAAGTGTGTTTCCTTTAAAATCAATAGAATATATTATTATTATTGTTCTTTATAAATTCACCGAAAAATTCTGTATATATTGTGAAATTAATAAAAATGAAATCTTTGCATAAATAATGATCAGATGTAGAAAAAATTGATTTGCTGTGTATGGCGTGATACATTGTTTCATAAATGATATTATTTACTGATCGTTTTACATTGAAATTAATTGAAACTATTTTGAACCAAGTCGTTAATCTTTCCATAAACAGAATAAGATGAGCGAACGAATAGAAGAGGAAATTTGTTTTAAGCCTGGTTTATATCGATTGCCTTATAAATTTAATGTATATTAAATGAACATCGTTACTATAACAACTCCTTTACATAAAACCCAATCAGGGAACCGCATTTATCGTTATATTACAATGCTTTCTAATTTTATGAAATGATTTTTTTTATTTTTGAAGTGAAGGTTGACAACAGAAATATATGAAATACATTATTAAAGATAACAAACTGTATCAGTTAAATTTTTCAGATGCCCAAGTGGCTGGTAACATAACCAGGTGATGTATATATCTGGTTTATAAAAGCTGGTCGGAAATGAACGTGTGTGCTCCCTCCTACTACTTATTTGCACGTGAAGTATTTTGCGTGTGGAGCACAGCACAATGTGCGGTTGTCATGGTAACTAGCTGTTAATGCCTCGCTCTCTGTTGATTGGTTAAAATTACCCCAATTCCACAACTTTATTTTCAAGTAACATCAGATTCTTTAATTTGCGCGATAAAGTAATTGGTTGATCGTAATCGAAATTCAGAGTTGCATGAAAGCAATCTGTGCAAACTTAAAGGGAAGTCATTTTGCAAATGCAAAACACTAGATCCAATAGTAATGTTTTAAACATAATTGCGAGAGTTGTTGTTTTGACCATTACTTATTCAATATGACGATGGACATTTTCTAATTTGACTAACATTTCTCTTTTAAGTTTTACAACAGTAAGACATCAACTGAGCAACATTTTAGATGCTGCTATTGGCACGGCCAATACCGAGGTGCAGGTGGAACCATTGAACTACCAGAACATGGTTGCATAATACGACACAGCGTAGTAGACAGCAGATTCGTGAGTAAATATACAAAGAGGTTATCTATTTAGATATCTCATTTCAGCCAGACTTCCAACAGTGGTTAGATTTATAACTTATTTTTGAAAAAAGTTGTACGGAAAATATATAATCTTGTTGCGGAAACTAAATGCCATATTACGAAACGGATTTTATTATTTTGTTCCAAAGATTTGTCATGTTATTTACATGTATTGCGTTTATAATTCTTTTATTACCTATTGGTATTCTATGAATTTTAAACGTGTAAATTCCATGTTACACTTATGGATATGTGTGTATATATATATATATATATATATATATAT
>NC_068992.1:16150536-16152524 GCF_001194135.2 Octopus bimaculoides
ATATATATATGCCAAATATATGCTTACACACGCGAACACACTTAGGCACATACATACACACATACACACACATACATGTTCTTTCTTTCCAATGCTTGAATAAATAAATGTAAATAATACTTTCTTCTCATAAAGTTTGTACGCAACATAAAAATATTTCGTGTTCAACTAAGATTAAGATACATCTAGAAAATGGAAGCATAACCATTGTGACCGTTACAAGAAAGAACAAGGAAGAAGTACAACGGAAACTTTAGTTTTGACACGATGACATTTATAGCACAGAATACATATCGTGTCTAACCCGAAAGAATGCCAAATTTATTAAAATATTACCATTTTTTTTTGTGTCTTAACATTTACATCTGCTTTACTATTTCATTGCTAGTCTACATGTTGTAAAACGAACCGAATGTCTGTATATAATATGGACAGAAAAGCAAAATGATGGCCCACGGCACGGGACACGGATATAATGTTAAATAACATATATATATATATGTATGTATATTTGTAATATATATATATATATATATATATATATATATACATGTGTGTGTGTGTGTGTTTGTGTGTCTGTGTATGTGTGTGGGTATCTGTGTATCTACGTTTTTTCCTCTTCTTCTTTAATTTTAGAGTACGTTTTGACCGGCCACCTACTTAGTAACATGGTTGTGAAGGAAAGTATCTTATTTTACCCCGTATCCTTTAAATCTTATGTATGCATGTGTGTATGTATGTATGTATGTATGTATGTATGTATAAATGTATTTATGCATGTATGTGTGTATGTGTTTTTTCATCTGTATATACCTGAGTGTGTATTCTTGAGTATATATATATATATTTATATATACGTGCCTATGAGTCCACGAACGCATGTATCAAATTCATAAGCAAATGTTACCATTTCCGAAGATATATATGAAATTGAAAGTGAGTGAGCCGAGAATCAGGACAAACAAAGCAAGTCATATGTTCAGGATATATATAAAAAAAAATGTAGTCACAAATTCTTCTGTCACAGAAGCGTTGTAGCGTTTCAGTCAAAAACACATGACTTTAAATATTCGTATATTCATTTCTACTCTAGTCACAAGGCCCAAATTTTTGGGGAGAGAGCCAGTCGATTAGATCGACCCGAGTACGCAGCTGGTACGCAATTTATCGATTCCAAAGGGATGAAACGCAATGTCAACCTCGGCGGAATTTAAAGTTAGACCAAACACCGCTAAGCGTTTCACCCGACGTGCTAACATCTCTGCCAACTTGCCGCCTTTAAATAATCGTATATTGTTATATTAATGACGTTTATTCAGCATTAAAATGGCAATAATTTAATTCCACGAATTAAAACGGTAGTAATATATTTCTATTTTGTTTACGCTACAATAGGGCTTAAGTCTAATGTCAGCTCATGAATGTTCCTGTTAGTTCAATATATTATTATTTTAGATATCTTATTTGTCTAGGCTACATTTTCACATAATCTCTTCCATAGTTACAGTTACATCATAATCGCTGGCTTCCACAAATTAATCTTCTCTATTCTCTTCGTTGTAATAGCTATGTTTTCTCGAATTAAACGCCACATGTCCAAGCACAAATCTACGAACACACACGCACACATACACACACGTACGCACGCACACACAAACACACACACACACAAACACACACACACACAGACACACACACTTGCACAAACGTACAACGCAGACGCGTTTATAGATGTATGCAGTTCAAAATTAACAATCCCTGCTGTTGATTTAGTTTTCATAACTATGCTTATCTTTCTATATCAATTTCGCTCTCTCTCTCTCTCTCTCTCTCTCTCTCTCACTCTGTATATATGTTCACATATATGTACATATATAGGTATGTATATATGTATACACACACACACACACACACACACACACACACACACACACATATATATATATATATATATATATATATATATATATATGAGTATATAAGATTAT
>NC_068992.1:16152534-16155222 GCF_001194135.2 Octopus bimaculoides
TATATATATACATACACACACATACATATATATATATATATATATATATATATATACGTCCATATACATACATACATATATATATATATATATATATATATGTGTGTATGTTATTGTGTGTGTGTGTGTGTGTGTGTGTGTGTGTGCATATGTATATATATACATTTATGCGTGGATATAAGGTTATATATATATATATTTGTGTGATCGTGTGTGTGAATGTATGTATATATAAGTGTTATACAACATTATATTATTTGGTCGTTTGCGTGTTTAATTAAGAATATTAAGTCGAGTTATATATATGAAAAATCTTTGCCAAAAGCCGAAATCGTTTTGCGAGGTCGGCTTGACAAATGATAGAGTGATATCTGAATTATGTTCTTATTCGAGTCAATGAAATGGCAAAAATGTACTATAATAAATACATGTATTCTCAGATTCCAATCAAATATATTTATCTACTGCAATATCCCTTAAATTGAAATAATAATAATAATAATAATAATAATAATAATAATAATAATAATAATAATAATAATAATAATAATAATAATAAATCTGTATATAATATGGACAGATAATACTAATACTAATACTAATAATAATAATAATAATAAATCCAAATTCTTGTAAAAAGACAGCAATTCCGGGAGAGGGATAAGTCGATCACATCGGCCCCAGTGATCAGCTGGTACTTATTTTATCGATCCTTATAAAATGAAAGGTAAAGTCGACTTCCGCAGAATTTGAACTCTGAATGTAAAGACGGACGAAATGCTGCTAAGCATTTTGTCCGGCGTGTTAACGATTCTGCCAGCTCGCATTCTTAATGATGATGATGATGATGATGATGATGATTTTAATTTGATCTGTACAAAGCATATAATTTCAATATAGGCAGCTGAGCACCGATGTGAATTTCAAAAAAGAATTAATTTTCATTCACTTAATTTCGTATTTTCATGCCAGAAGGAGCAATATCATTCCAAAATTAGGCACCATGAAGGTGTAACGACTGAAACTATATTCATTCCTCAAATATAACGTAATTTTTTTGTTAGTAAATTTTTTTTGTATAGTATTCAAAATTTCATATATAATCAATATTAGGTTTTCTGCAGACTGAAGAATAAGGTCAATATATGAGAAGAACTCTAGATATATTTTACCAGTAGCTAACGATGTGCAATAAGAAGCCTATTTATGATTAGTGAATAGAGTTCGAAAGGAAAGCTTGTGTGTGCGCAAGGCCCGAAAATTTTTGGGGAGGGGCCAGTCGATTACATCGACTCCAGTACGCAACTGGTACTTAATTTATCGATCCCGAAATGATAAAAGGCAAAGTCGACCTCGGCGGAATTTGAACACAGAACGTAAACGCAGACAAAATACCTATTTCTTTACTGCCCACAAGGGGCTACACACAGAGGGAACAAACAAGGACAGACAAACGGATTAAGTCGATTATATCGATCCCAGGGAGACAGAGAGAGAGAGGGAGAGAGAGAGAGAGAGAGAGATAGAGAGGGAGAGGAGGGGAGAGAGATAGACAGACAGGTAGACATACGAACAGATAAATAAAAACACAAAATGATCTCCCTCAGTATTTGAGTGGTATTCTATCTATTCACATCGGAGTGTACTGGAACATTGTCCTATGGAACATTTACTGTATCCTTATAACTAATTTTCCCACAGCATTCCTAGTAAAAACTTCCAAAGTGAGAATGAAGAAATTTCATTTTAAGGAACATGCTGCAACGTAATTCTTGATTGGCCCGAAGCATTTTTCAGTCAATGCTTCACGATGTTCAGCTAGTTTACTTCCAAGAAAATCGTGACCATTTTACGCTATTTACTTACATTCTAAAATATTTTTGAATACGCTGTCTTTAACAAGTTAGCCTATAACAAAACGGACAACTAGATCATTAACTTCATTTTTGTCTCACTGGAAATTTGTCTTTCGTATATAAGAAAAGAATCTTTGTTTCACCTACGAGTTTTTAGCAGTTTAGAAGTAACCAAATAGTAACATAAAATAGTGCCTTTTTCTCAATTTATACACATATATATATATATATTACATCGCGGAAACATTATCTGATGTGGTGTTCAATACATTGGATAGAATAGATGGATAAGTGTCTATCAAAAGAGGTTAGTTTCTGTATGGTTCGCCCCAGTCTGGACTGGACTTTCAAACCAATCGTGGACAACTCGGTCCAGGATTAAACAAACATTCTAATACATGAGATCTTATTTCTAAGTTATTTTCGGTCATGTCCACTTGGATAGGTTCATGAATGATGTCAACACACAGACGCACGCGTGGACACACACGCACGCGCGGATCAGTTTAGCGCTAGATCATCACAGAAAGCGGGAGCAATTGAAAAACAAAAATGAGAATGCGGTCTCCATACGGCTCACGCTACTAATGTCCAGTGTTTATAATACAGAAATGCAGAAGAAAGTTCAAAATTAATTAGAGATTTTAAAAAGTAGATGGTAGAATTCTTATTGCACACTACATTTGTTTGTCTATCTATCTATCTATCTATCTATCTATCTATCTATCTATATATTTATATATGCTTATTTATCTCTCTCTCTATCTATTTCTCTATCTATCTATTTCTCTCTCTCTCTCTCTCTCTCTCTCTCTCTTTATATATGTATATA
>NC_068992.1:16155280-16163341 GCF_001194135.2 Octopus bimaculoides
ATATATATATATATATATATATATATAAATGCAAATAGATTTTAAGAATCTCTAATAATGAACTTGTTTTCGATATTTCACTTGCTTTAGTCATTGGAGCCCTTAAAGGGTTTAGACAAATAAGTCGACCCCAGTTCATATATTTTAAAGGCTGGCATAAGATCTACATCCACAATAGATATTTTAAAACGATAAGAACGGGGAAAACCTTGAGATAGGTTTTCCTATCTAGACGTGGTCAAGCAGCAATAGGCACGAACGCAAAAACAAAGACATACACACACACACACACACTCACACGCACACACACACACATACTCAGCAGTCTTCTATCCAGTTACCAAATTCATTCAGAGATATTGGTCGTCCCCGAAGTGAAGTAGATTTGAACCTTAAACCACGTGATAGCAGAGCAAAATATTTAAACACATAATCATGTCTCTACACCATTTCAAATAAAACATTTTAAATGTGATGGGAGAAACTTTATGTAGGATTACCGAAACCTTTATTTTCCAGGTATTTCCCGCGTATTCTTTTAGTGGCATCTAATAATATTCGACATTCCTGGGAAATAAAATAGAACGTATCTCATTTATTAGAATAAAAATCGTTGTTACCCAGTCTTAAAGCGTACACCGTACTTCATGAATAGGACGATGGTTTCTTTAATTAAATGCCGCTTCCTCAAAGATATCTGCTTGAAACAGTGTTTTTCTCTGGTTTGTAGAGACATGAGGTCTACGCTGGGGAGTAGAAACCTGTTTCCTAGCAGACATCAGTTCAGTTGGTAATTTAACGTACGTATCACAAACATTCCATTTAATTTGTACACAGACGCACACACGCATTCTGTACGCACGCGCAGAGACACACACACACACACACACACGCATTTTGTACGCACGCACACACACACACACACACACACACACATATATGCATATATATATATATATATATATATATATATATATATATATATATATATACATACTTATATATATACATATATACGCATTCTCTACGCACGCACACACGCACACACACAAACACACATATGCATATATATATATGTATATATATATGTAAATACATATATATTAATACATACATATACATACACCCACACACACACCCACACACCCACACGCACACACACACATATATATATATATATATATATATATACATATATAAACACACATGTATAAATATATATATATATATATATGTATGTGTACATTCTCTGTGTGAATGTGGCTAAATCTTTGTGTATGCTCGAATGTATGTGGCTAGGTGAGAATGAGCATGGTTTTATTTAATTAAGAAAATATCTGTATTGTTTTGGTGTTAAAACCAGATTTATTTTCTCCCTCAACTTTTAACGCCGTTTCTCCCTCACTGCAGGTACGCTTCCAATGTAGCTGACAGGCGTAAACCACATAAACGTAACTATGTTTTACACCTAAAATAAAATGTTATATATTGGCACTCAATAACTTCTATCACCTTCACGAGTTTTCTTGACATATATCACTGTATGTGAAGTAAATTTTTACCCCGCCATATGATTGTTCAAGACGTTCGTTCAGACGATGTTTTATATGAATTTTGAAGTTAAGAAAAGTTGAAGGTGGAGGATGAGGATGAGGAGGAGGATGAGGAGGAGGAAGTGGAGGTGGACGAGGGGAAGGAGAGATAGAGGAATAAGGGGATGGTTAAAAAGAAATAAAAAAAGAACAAGAAGAAAAAGGAAGGGAAGGAGAGAAAGAGGAACGAGGAGATGCTTAAAAGAGAAGAAAGACAACAAAGGCGAGAAGAAAAAAGAGGACGAAGAAGAAGAGGGGGAGGAGGAAGAGAGAAAAAGGAAGGAGGAGACGGTTAAAAAAGAAGGAAGACAAGAAAGACAAGAAGAAGAAGAAAGAGGAGGAGGCGGAGCTGGAGGGATACAGATTTCAAGGACAAGATGAAGAAGATATAGAAAAAGGAGAAAAAATGGAGAGAAAGGAGAAGTAAGAGCAGAAGGTGAAGAGGCATACAGCAGAAATGAAGAAGGAAAAGAAGAAGAAGAAGGGGAAGAAGAAGAAGAAGAAGAAGAAGGGGAAGAGAAGGAGGAGGAGGAGAAGAAGAAGAAGAGGAAGAGGAGGAGGAGGGGAGGAGGAGGGGAGGAGGAGAAGAAGAATAATAATAAGAAGAAGAAGGGGAAGAGGAGGAGAAGGAGAAGAAGAAGAAGAAAACAAAATTTATGTACCGGATCGAATACTTTGAAGAGTGTAATTTTTGATTGTACTTGATTCTTAGTTCAAAGTCAATCAACCGTGTCCAGTGATGGTTCGATACAGCAATCCTTTTCATGTTTAAAGATAAAATAACGTTGGTCTTGGTTTTGGCATATGGTTTAGACATTGGCCCTTATCAATGTTGCTGTGTATCTGTATTACCAACAAGTACGGCTCCTCATTTTATTCATTTTATTTTGAATTGACAGGCGAACACTATTCTCAAAATTTGGTGCCATGGAGATGGACATGTGGAATAACTATTGTGTCGTACACACCAAATTTCCACATGTCAATATTTTCAATGAACTTACAGTCAAAATAACAATACATAGACTTTGAGAAATATGATTTATTTCTTCAACTCAATAGATGTGATTCCTGGTGTTTGTATCCTCAAGGTGATGAAATGACAGATTTCAAATATCAATTCATATTTTCGTCTTGTTTTCCTAGATTAGTCATGTCTCTGATTTTTACCACACAGACAGGAGAAAAAGAAAACAAACAAACAAAAAGCGAAACACAGTAAATATGAATAGATTTTTGAATATGTTCATGAGTGTGACAGTTGTCCAGGGAAAAATAATATATTCCAAAAACAGAACGGCGTGATATTGGCAAAAGTTGGAACCAAAAGAAAAAAGAATCGAACGAACAAGAATGTATATAAAAAATACCAAAAATACTGCTTTTGCTAATAACATGAATATGGTGGAAGAATACTGCAAATGGTCTGCATAAGATTGGAAATACTCGTATATTTACGTATATCATTTCGTTTTTATTAGAATGTTGACTGAGTAGCTTTTCCAAATATTTTATTTGCCAATAACAGAGAAGTAGTGTACGCAATACACCGAAAGGATACCACTATGTATAACAACTGGTTGCTATAAAAACTATATTTTACCTTATATAGGTCATTTATGTAAGAACATTGAACTCGTAGTATGTATATCAAACACAAGAGATTCACCGTTTTTGAAAGCTATCAGCCGTCACGTAAAGCGTGACACACACACACACGCACACACACACACACACACACATACACACACACACACACATACACATACACACACACACACATACGTACACATGCACACACGAATACGTTAAGTTCACCAGCCTCTATCCACAAGCACATATACGGTCTCATACACACGCACACACACACGCTCTCATAACACGCACGCAAAGTTCGTGTTGCGATCACCACTACTTTTTTATCTCATCTTCTTCCTAGCTCTCCTGTCGGACCACTTCTTTTCGGCCATAATTGATCAATTGATCGCTAGCCACTAAAACTTTTTCATTTTCTATCTGCTTATTTCTGCGAACCTTTCTGTTGAAGAGCGTATGCTCGAAATGTAAAAGACTTTCTCACTTCCCGAGCGTTAAACTTATACATATGTTTGTTGTTTACACACCCGTCTTCGTCTTTTGTTTTGTTTGGTTGTAAATTCCAACTATATATATATGTACATAAATAAATACACATGTATATACATACATATATGTGTATATACAAACATGTACATATATACATACATACATACATACATACATACATATATATATATATATATATATATATATATATATATATATATATATATATGTATATATATATAATGTGACAATTATTCGGTTGCCCTGATAAAACTCCGAGTTTCGGATGTCGGGGTGGAAACCTGCTCCGGCATCTCTTCAGTTATCGAGGCAATCAAAATATGCTAATGTATGTATGCATGAATGTATGTATATGTATATCTATATATAAAATCGCTCCGTAACTGATAAATGCCAAAAATGAAACAACACACTTCATATAAACCCCAAAATATACATAGACACCGCATGAACCTATTCAAAAATAAGAGATAAATATAACCAAACCAATTAGGGCATATGCAGAAACTCAAGGAGCAAACCAATTAACAGATACGAGAACACATGATGAGATCTCACCTAAAGCTCGCAGAGGCATGAAACTCGATGACAAGAGAAATATTAAGTTTCAATAAACTATATCTAAACACAAAGACACACACGCGCACACTCACTCACACACATATATCTGTATCTCTCTCTCTCTCTCTCTCTCTCTCTCTCTCTATATATATATATATATATATATATATATATATATACATGTGGTTTGTGTGGATATCAAATAAGCGTTATAACCCGTTATGTAGCATAAATATATTTAACTTAGGTGTGAACGTACGTGATCATTGGAAAATATGACTGGAATTTGTCTCTTCTGGGGATCGAAATGTGGTGGTTGCTTTCACCACTTCCCTCGAAAGAAAAAGTACACTCCCAACCGCAATATTCGTCAAGTACAGAATTCAGAGCAGTTGATGTCGGAATTACCTCCATGGCTTATTGTTAACATGTAGATCTACGTAGAGGGAGATTTTTTCTTGTAATTCATTTGATAATCTCATTTAATCTGTGTTTGAAAATATGATACATATGCGTGATGTTGTACCGACACACACATAATACATCAGTGGTTAGAGCAAACGACATAACCATGTGATAGCGAGAGGCGAAAACATAGCCTTAATCAGCTACGAGCTCTGGTCGTTTCATTGCTTTAATCTACAACTGATACATTGATGACATCAACAATGCAGCGCACATTTACGGATACATATACACCTTGAAATGCAAAAAAGCACACCCACGCACACCAAGATACACATACACAAGTGCATATACGCATATGCAATATATATATATATGATGTTGATTTCATTTCATATGAGTAATACTTTAGAAACTAGATTCCAATATTCATTGTCTTTCACGCGTGGAGTCACTTGGTATTTACAGTAAACGATAAGATATTAAGAAATATCTCTGATAATATTAAATTGCTAAAATGTATTCTGCTTAATATATAAGCTTTCAAAATTAATGAAATTTTTATCGTAAAGTTTGATAAAAAAAAATCTTATTTAAAAGCATGAAAACTTACCAAAAACTACCCAAAAGTTGAAATTGCCTCAAAATGGCTGACTTGATTTCTAATTAAGTAATATTAATCGAAGCTGATAAAATATAAATAATACAAATGCGATAATTAGAGTTGTCGCTGAATTATTGTTAAGTAGAATTTTGTAGAAAAAATCTGCAGCTTAATATTTTATTTATGACTTCATGCGATTATTTATATCTGGGGAATTAATTTTCTATAACCTAAACTTATTAATGAAAGTTTTTCGGTGATCTTGGCAAATATAATTACGTAATGCGGATGGGCCTCCATCTATTAAGACGATGAGCATTGTGTTATTTAATCAGCTGAACTAACAACCCACTGAATTAAATTATAAGCGGTTGGCTGATCTATAGGCGCGTGTACCCTTAAACAAAATAAGTGTAACAATCTAACATCTAAATTCTTTCAACCATGAGATGTTTGCCGAGTTGAGACAAGATGCTATTTTCTTGGTTCAAACTCCGCAATCGAAATTGCGACTATTTCAAATACAAATTCCCTTAGCATCAACATAACACGGCGAACTAAAGAGGTCAGGGCAAATATCTGTACTTCTTAATGTACATCCTCACTCCTTACACCACACCCATCCCTACAGCCCAAAAGCACATTTGCACTGTGTTCAATAAAGTACCCGCAGCAGCCTAATTGTTGACGCCTACGTTTCAGGCTTTGCAAGACGGTTTTTACGACTTTGAAATTGTCTATATTTTATTGATCAATCAGACAACCCTGTGCATTTCAGATTGGAATCCTTGATAATTGACAAAGAATAACACTATACTGTATCATTTTGAGACCAATCAATAATACCTTAATTTTCGTAGCGTCATTTTCCTAAAACGTTTAAAACAAATACATACACACACACATATATATATATATATATATATATATATAGATATATATACATGCATACACATATATGTACATAAATATATACGGACACATAGATGTAGACACACACACATGCACTACACACGCACGCCTGCTCATGTATTTAATTAAAACATGAGTTTCAAAGCAATGCAGTATGTTATTATAACCATTATCGTGGGAAATATGTCGAAATGTTGTATGTAACAGTTTGGGAGTAAACAGGAATCCACACAGAGGCATATCACCATTGCGGACTAATGACTAATTTAATTGCATGCTTTTGAACATATATACGTTTATGCTTTGAGAAAGCCCCCATTCATGACACATGTATTAAAGAGAATAATGCGGTAAAGTTTGTTAGAAGATTTATATCGATAACCGTAGATAGCAAGAGAGGTAAAAGAGGAACAAAGATCAGTGTGTAATCTAGAGAAAAGGGATTAGCTATTCCTCCACAGAATTTCCCTCTGTATGTACTATGTGTTGTGTAAAATTTTATTTTCCCTCTTGGCTTCTACAAAACTACGATGTCCAATATTCTATTATGCATACAATTACATAAACTTAACCTGAGGGAAGCAGTCATTGTTCTATGAACAAACTCTGATAATTAACATCGTTTGGCTTTGAGTTTTATGGAATTGTAAAACCACAAGGCCATTTAACTACAAATAGAAATCACTTTATTTGAAGCCCCATCAGATAAATTACCCTTCCCATTTCCGTTTGCTATTTCCAATAACAGCATAAATAACAGCACTGTTGAGGCTCTTTTCGGCGAGGCCTTTCACATAGGGTAGAAGACTGCGGACAGTTTATGGGTTTCATCCTCTCTTTTCTACATAATTCATGTTGAGGCCCTTATTTATAAATGCCACAGAATTTCACAAAACTAGACACCAATATTTAAGTATAGTCTAAGCCTAATTAGATTACCTATGAAAACAAAAATACTAAACTAAATGATCCCCACAGACTATGAATCCACAAATACTTTTTAATTTGGAAGAATGAAGGACAACCTAGAATAATTCCATAAGGATTCCCAATGCAATTTGTATATATGGGTACAATATGAGGATTATCCCTTAAAAAAACCCGTATGGAGCCATTTTCCTCTAAACAAAGCTCTGTTTAACAATTCACTTGTGTAGAAGTTGAGGTTTTTGAAATAACAAGGAACTCCACAGTCGCTCAGCTAATCTGCAGACATGAAATTTCTTTGGAAGTCAGCTAAGATATTGGTGCTGCAAAATCCTCTTAGTGTTCTCCATAAAACACAAAGCATCTGGGATTTATATTCTAGTCAGGCTTTACCACTATAGTTATTTTCTTTATTCAGTTCTATACAAACTTTCCTCAATATCGCTTGCTGTTGGTTGAATGCACATGTTTTTGGTGAGACGCATGATTCGAATTTCTTCCTAAAGCTCTTGGAACTTTCATTAATTTCATCTCAGTGTGGTACAACACAGGGAATTAAACGCCATTCACCTGAAAATACCATCGTAATTCAACCAAAAGATCTGTCAATTTCACTTATATACCCGTATTTGCGATCCATTGAATTCAAATATCTTCTTCAATTCAAATATTTCCTCGATTAAACTTAATACACATGGTTAGCTGACGCAATATGCTCCATGATAATATATTACAATTTGAATTGTGAATTATCGTTAGAGGTATTTTTAAAAGTGAATGTAAAGATCACTCAATGCGTGAAAAGTACAAGCATTGCCACAAAACTTGATGTTGTTATTGCAAAAATGGTCATTTCGTTTCTGACATGTATTGTTGATAAGACAATGTATATATATATATGCATGTATATATATATATATACATGTATATATATATATATATATATATATATAT
>NC_068992.1:16163501-16166131 GCF_001194135.2 Octopus bimaculoides
ATATATATATATATATATATATATATATATATATATACCTGCACTTCTAGCAACGTCATTTAATGCATTTCCTGCTCTTTCTGTCCTTCTCTCTACATCGGTCAAACGGGATGCCGCTTGGCTGACCGGTTCGCAGAACGCCCCCGAGACGTTAGACTTGGCAATGACACCCCAGTCTCAAACCATTTCCGCTCTACCGGTTATTCATTACAAAACCTGTCTGTGTTCGGATTGTCTTTGCACAGGTACCATACGGACTCCCGACTTCAATGTGAACAGAAATTAACCTTCTCTCTTCTCTCCTTTGCGCTAATGGGTTCAAACACCCATCCGCTCTTCATCTGACTCCCACTTCTCTTCTCTCGTCATCTGACACCTACTTTCTCTCTTCACCCCTACTCACACCCTTTCATTGATACCCCCTACATCCATGCCCCACCCGCACACATCCCACTCCCACATACTCCAGCCCCAACTCCTCACCTCAAACGCAGATCCCAAACCCACATCCTCACCCCAAACCCACATCCCACACTCACATCCCTACAACCCAACACTGCCAAACCACACACCACAACACCACATCATACCACCCCACACCACTTCACACACACTAGCTCTGACCACTTTCCAGAACCCACACGATCATTCACACACCCACACATTACAGACGCACACATTACAGCGCCCATCCACACGCACACTTACATACTCTAACAGATACACATGTACTAGAAAACTAGTAGAAAAAATATAATAGAAATCTATTATATTCTCTTTATAGATACATAATTAAATATACATATGTCATATAACATATTTTTCTTTATCTCTATACATGTCACATTGTTAACCTTCGCAAATGTCTAAGCCTAAACACATATACTCACATACATACATACATACATAGATATATGGATTAAATTTCTTTCCACTCGATTAAAGAAAAAGAAATGTGATGTAAAACGCACAATCATATAAACGCATTTTCCTATTCATGTATGCTGGACGCGTTTCACTCACACATATTTATAAATGTACACACACGTGCGCGCACACACACATACACGCATATATATATGTATTTATATGTATTTATGTGGATATATATATATATATATATATATATATATATGTACACACACATATATATATATACATATTTAAATATAGCCCTTGTTATGTACAATCTTGAAAAAACAAGGATAGCCGGCGCTTAATGCATCATGAAGTTTTATAAAACTATTTTCTCTTATCTCACAACTTCTGGTTCATTACATGTCGTTCATTACGCATGTTCCTGTCTGTAGTTGAACATTTAAGAAATTTACATCGAAATTACGAAGTCTACGCTTGATATCCACTGCGTAACTGCTTAACTATCAGCTTTTGACTATAGTAATGGCTCACCGCATCATGTGACAATTAAAATCGATTGATGTGAAGTTTGAAAACAATAGAAAGTAACACATATTCATTGATATTGCTTCGTTATTAACTTAAGAGCAGACTTCCCTCCTGAATAATCAATTAATTAATTTCAAATACAAAATGCATGCAGTCAATTGATTGGTCAACTAAATTCTCATCATCAGATATGCCTATATATGTGTGAATACTAATACACATATGCACATACCTATACACGCACACACATACACGCACACACATACACATATATATGCATGCGCATAACACACACGTGCACAGAAACATAAATACTGAAAGAGTTATCTTGAATCTGTTTATATCAAATTCAGTGAATCACTCTAAGGAAGAGACATGTTTAGTGCGAAAAGCATTACTGTAATACATGAGTCTATCTGCATGCATAACGCTGTTTCTTCGTTAACATTGTTTTTAGATACTCATGTAAATAAAATACATATTTACAGTTATATATGTTCCATAGAATTAAAACGTAAATAAATCTTAAGTTTGGTGTTTTTATAGGCACATAAATCAGTTTGATTTTGTGGCTTGTTTTAGGGTACAGCCACACCATTAATCTCGCCACTTCCCCAAAATCAGTTTAAAATAATGTTTAGTAGAATAATCTCGTCCTCATTATGGTATTGATAATCCACGCCTTTCTTTACTGTGTTTCGTCTTGCATAACGTAATTGTAGATAGAAAGCTGCTGTAAACACGTGACTGTCATTACGTAAGTCAATGCTTTATCTACAGAGCAATGTAATTGAAACAATAGCAGGAACAAAAGAGTTATAAATAAAATTATGTAACATACACACAAGTACAGATTCATAATATAGGCAATTACGTGTTAAAGCACATATAAAGCAAGAGTGATTTACATGGACATATATAGACATTCTCATACACGCGATATTCTCTCACACGTATGTAGATATGTAGTGTTTGAAGAGTGGTTGCATCGTAAGATGTTTACCGAAATATACATTTTTACCTCAAGCATTGAATTCTTAAGTAAATTACATCCAATTTCTAAACCAACATCATCAATAAAGATATTTGGAAGAACACCAATTCGTTTCAGAGCAGTCCCATGTGACTCTTGTTTCTCAAAATATTTCTATTCATACAGCTGTTGACACAAACACTCATACGTATGTACGTGTATGCATGTATGTATATATATATATATATAT
>NC_068992.1:16166382-16169219 GCF_001194135.2 Octopus bimaculoides
ATATAAATACATATATATATATATATATATATATATATACATATAAATACACACACACACACACACACACACACACACACACACACACACAAACATATATATATATATAGATAATTAATGGCATACCTTTCCCGCCTACGCTCTAGGGAATAGAGTCTCAATCTCTTGAGTTTTTCCCAGTAGATTATATGCTGCTTAGAGTCTATCTTCTTCGTGCAGCTTCGTTGTATTGCCTCACGTTCTGCAATTAATTATACACTCGTTAGTGACCATAGCTGGGAGCAATAGTCAAAGTAGCTTAGGAAAAATGTCCTCCAGAGGACCATCATGGTTTCCTGATCTCTCGTTCTAAACATTCTAAGAATCCATCCGGTCAATCGCCTGCATTTCATTGTCAACTTAGCAACATGCACATGGAAGGATGCATTATTACTCATGTAAATGCCCAGGTCTCGCACTGACTATGTCTCTGGGATTGCAATCTCTACAGGTCCACTGTGTTTCATTGGTATTACATTTAGTTTTGCATGCTGAAAACACAATGTTTGAAACGTTTCAGCATTAAAAGTCTCACAAGTGATATAGAAGACGCTATGGACCTGCAAATTGAGTTAGATGAAATATACAAGTGAGCTTTTGCAACAAAGTCGAGATATATCACATCCACATTTAAATGGTTGAATGTTATTTTCTTCACAAGAATGTTCTATCTTAAAATGTATTTGGATTCAAACAATGGCCGAAATTTTGTCACAATCTTAGTATATGAATGTATGTCAGAATACTAATATGTGATTGCGTGTTTTGCAATGTGTGCAAAATTAAATAAATGAAAAATTAATATTAAATGATATATTGATTAATGGTCTTTAAAAGCACAAATATGTTATATTAATATTCTATTCTATACCCACCAACTCTTTTATAAATGCATACAAAATTGAACACTGTATACAATTATGTGAACAACGTATACAGAAAGCTAAATATTTGCTAGAAAACTCAGAAAATTATACTTCGGTAAGTTAATGAATTTATATATGAAAAGAAAATGTATACAAATGATAATTGAAAGTAATTATATCCGCTTTTGATAAATTGGTATCATTAAAATTATACTATCCAACAGTGTGTATGTTCATATATGTAAATACAATTACATACATATCGCTGAATAAAAAGCCACTATATACAACAGACGCAGCATTAGATTAAAATAGCCATCGGTGTATGATACTATGTAAGCTAATGCGACTAATTATAGACAATCTCTATTGTTTTGTTTAATTATATGTGCGTGTGTGTGCGTGTATGTGTATACGTATATATATATATATATATGTGGATGTTTATAGTTAGAATATATCAACTACGCAAAAGAAAATGGTAACAGAGCCATGGCAAGACAGTACAGCATAAATTAATCTATTGTCCGTTCATGGCGCAAACAAGATGAACTACGACTGGCAAAAAGACCGAAAGAGCAAATCGTGTCAAGAAAGCTGGATGACCTGTCCAAGAAGACCAGGTTGAAATTTGGGTACTTGAAAAGAGAGCCTCGCACCGAGGTGTAAGCACAATACAAATAAGACTGAAAGTAGTATCCTTAGCCAAAGACCTTGGGCTGACCGACTTCCAACGTGGACCATCCTGGTGTCTCCGGTTCATGCGAAGAAAGCAGCTGTCACTGAGAGTCAGAACAACACTGCCCGCAGGATTTGAAGGAAAGCTTGAACTCTTCAGACAGCATTGCAAGACCAATATAAGAGACCACACAGTCAGCTCTGACCAAGTCATCAACATGGACGAAGTCCCACTCGCCTTTGACAAGCCAATAGGCAAGACTGTAGAGAAAGTTGGCACCGAGACCATAAGCATTAAAACGACAGGACACGAGAAATCTAGTTTTACCGGTGTACTCTCGTGCCCCGCCTCCAGTATTCTTGTACCACCAATGATGATTTTCAAAAGAAAGACCATGCCAAAAAACAAATTTCCAAAGGGTGTCATCGTTAAAGTAAACGAAAAGGGCTGGGTGGACAACGACATGATGAAAGCATGGATAACAGTGTGTTTCGTCAAGGGTCCGGATGGGTTCTTTCACCGCCACAGAGCAATTCAAGTTATGGACAACTGCGTGCCGATATTACATGTGACGCGAAGGATGCCCTAGACCATACATACACGACACCAGCCATTATACCAGGTGGAATGGCCAAGTTACTTCAGCCGTTAGACATCAGGGTTAACCATGCATTCATGATGCACATGAGAATGCAGTGGCAGACCTCAATGATATCGGGGGGGGGGGAATCATTCATAACAACAAGAAGACTCCGCGCTGCATCGCGTCCAGGAGTTGCATCATGGGCAATTACAGCAGCAAAGTCCGTACCAAAGACGTGTGTAGTCAACGGTTTCAAGAAAGCTGAGATACTACCTTCAGATGACTCCGACTCTAATTTCAACACTGAAAACGATTATCCACATGTCAACTTCGACACTCGCCTTACACCAGAGCTGGTAGAATTGTTCCACTCAGACACAGAAGATGAAGATTTTGAGGGTTTCAGCAGCGATTCAGACAGCGAATAAATGTGAATAAGGCGGAGGCGCAATGGCCCAGTGGTTAAGGCAGCGGACTCGCGGTCGTAGGATCGCGGTTTCCATTCCCAGACTGGGCGTTGTAAGTGTTTATTGAGCGAAAACACCTAAAGTTCCACGAGGCTCCGGCAGGGGATGGCGGCAAACCCTACTGTACTCTTTCACCACAACTTTCTCTCACTCTTTCTTCCCGTTTCTGTTGTACCTGTATTTCAAAGGGCCAGCCTTGTCAC
>NC_068992.1:16171821-16172631 GCF_001194135.2 Octopus bimaculoides
ATATATATATATATATATAATACACACACACGCACGCGCACATACGCGTATATAATAACGAGTTGACAAAGGAAGGTGACACACAGCATCTTTGTTAGGAGTGAGATATATACTTGTAGTATGAAAGTTTCCCCGATAAAATATTTACGTTCGTTCAAATTAGCTCATTTTTATGAACCATAGATCTGCTGAGTGTCTGCATCACAGCTGGTAATTCGTTCCCTCTAATGCATATTATCTGTATAATGTCGCTATACAATGTCTGTTTAGTGTAGTTACAAGATTGTCCGAACGTGATTGCTATGTCAAAGGTGGGTGATGGAAAATATAAAGTGTGTGTTATTTATTACTCTTTTTGTGTGTACATATACGCTTATATATGTGAATATCACAAAATTATATTCATATATATTAAATGTCGGTTCCTGGAGTAAAGTTATTGTATACGGTATATATATATATATATATATATATATATATATATATATACATATTTGTCTATAGATATATATGTATAAAAATGTACAAATATATATATATATATGTACATAATGGTATATTTTGTGGCATGTCAAGTTTCTTGCAATTATTTGGTGACTGCCAGAAGCAAAGATTTTAATGCAAGCACGAAGTTTTCGTTTAGGGAACAATAGGTTAACTACGTCTAATTTGACTTATTAAATATGCTGCTACAATACATGTTTTCAATTCTCTCACGTCATTCGTGATAACATTTGCAACTAAGTATAATACATACACACTTACTCGCATGTATATATGCATGTATTTAAATGATGTATATACATATAT
>NC_068992.1:16172641-16173103 GCF_001194135.2 Octopus bimaculoides
GGGGGGGGGGAGCTATGTCTTGGAAATCCGCCGATTCATTGCGTTCCCTTTATGGCCGAATTAATAGTCAAGACTATTTAAGCATTTTATCACATCAAATTCATCCTAGGATGATAACGTACCAATTCACACAGCTATATTTGTTACTGAATGACACGAGGAACGTTCTAGTGAAGTTGAACATCTTATTTGACCACCACAGCCCCCATATTCCAATATTATTGAACATTTATGGTGCATTTTAGAAAAACGAGTAAGAAGTCGATACACTCCACCGTCATCATTACAAGAACTGGAGACTGTTTTAGCTGAAGAATGTACAACAATTCCTTTGGAAACAGTTCAAACTTTATACGAGTGCATACCTCGAAGATTTCAAGCTGTAATTACTGCCAAAGGCGGTCCTACCCCATATAAAAATATTTTTTTTGAAATTTTACAGTGTTTCCATTATCTTATCCA
>NC_068992.1:16174354-16175099 GCF_001194135.2 Octopus bimaculoides
ATATATATATATATATATATACATATATATATACATATATATATATAGAGAGAGAGATAGATAGATAGATAGATAGATAGATAGATACATAGACACGTAAGTAGATAGATAGATAGATAGATAAATACATACATACATATATACATACGTGCATGCATATATATATATATGTCCACCTAGGAATACAAATTCATATATGTAACCCATTGCGCACGTTTGTTATTCTTTCACTTTCGTTAGGACTAATGTCAATCGTTTACTGCATAAGACTCTTTTGTAAATGACAGTCACTGTAATGTCGTGCTCCATATATGCTCGTTTTTATGGCTTCAAATTGTAAATCTCTGCAGTGGGTAAAGAATAATACTAATTCAATCTAAGAATATTATAATGCAATACTGAGACGGCGTTCATGTTCATTAGAAGGAACGGCAATTCATGGTTTTATATATGTGTTATACAATAAATGTAGACAGGTATAGCCTTACTGTAACGCAATTTAGAAAATCACGCAATCCAATATACATATATCGAATTACAAACATAGACGCATACATATGGAATACAGAGAAATATGGAAACTCATGTGTAGTACACGAATCACAAAGGTAGAGTAGTATGCGATCATTGTTAAGATTTTGCGATTTTGCAGCTTTAATAAAAAAGGTATATATATATATATATATATATATATATATGCACACATACACACACACACACACACACATATATATATATATATATA
>NC_068992.1:16175889-16178430 GCF_001194135.2 Octopus bimaculoides
TATATATATATATATATATATTTAAAGTAGTTTTATACTGTCAACTTAACGCGACAGTCCCAATAAGGTAATCATACTACTGCTATTTAGCCCTAGGAAGCTGGACCGCTTCCTGTCGGCCTTGACACATTTCCTCTGTCCTTATGTGTAATCGGTGAATGTGTTTCACTCGAATTATATATGTTTACGAGAGCTTGACAGGCATCTTCAGCCAGCTAGTCATGCTACTTCAGGCTGATGACGAGCAAAAACTCAGAAACATGTCTCTGAATGCAGGCTAGGCTGGGTGAAGGTGCTTGTCTCCCCTTCGTAAACATAAGGATACAGGAAATGTGTCTAGGCCGACAGGAAGCGATCCACCTTCCTAGGGCTAAATAGCAGTTGTATGATTCCCTTATTGGGACTGTCACGTTAAGCTGACAGTATACAACTACTTTATCGTAACACTGTTGCTTAAGTCTCTCTGTGAGATTTAGAAATATATCATGTCTAATTTATATATATATATATACATATATAGATATACGTTTCGTCTGAACATTTTCCGACGATAGATATTCACTTATGAATATATAGATATTTATATATTAACACTGCAAAGTTGCCCAGGATACAAAGAAACAGAAATTTAAAGGGGTGAATATATGGTTTTCCAAGTCTGACAGCTGTTTCCCGGGGGGGGGGGAGGTTTCTTTATGCATAGCTCTTCGTCAGAAAGAGGAGAAAGAAAAAGTCCAGAGAAGGAAAAATATACATATATAATCTATGTCTTTCGATGAAGACATATGTTGTCATAGTGAAATCATAAAGAATTCTATAATTCTAATAGTCCTACGACGCTTGACATGATACCCTAATATATGTGTAAGTACGTATATATGTGTTTATAGCATCACAATCGACACAGCTTTGCATGTCTAATGATGTTCGGCCAAAATTTCTGAATGGTTACAAATTGCAGTATTTTAGTTGTTCTTTTAAAACTTATCCTGAGTATCCCGAACTATAACTGTAGATTCACGAAAAAAATATCTTAGAACATTATAATAGTATGGGTTCACAATATTATAAAGCAAAGATTTTCGTTTCTTCTCGCTCATAGAACCACGCATTTCTGCTAAGGGCAAATTTTTATACGTAATTCAAATAGATAAGATAAATTTTAGATAAGAATTATATACTGGATTAAGAATGCATAAGCATTCAATACTGGATAAATTTCTTACTCAATTTCTTTTCACAATTTTCTCCATATTTATTTAGTTATATTGAAAAAAAAATCTCCTATGATTTCATCAACCACGAGAAAGAATATACAAAACCTATTCAAGTTATTTTTAACCTGGGATTATACATACATATCTATATATATATATATAAAGAATAAAATGTTTAGGAAGGTATAACAATGTAATATAGAACAAAAAATGGACTGTATACCTGTTGTAACTTGGTAAACTGTAGTCCGATGATATTTCGGAATTAGAATTCTTTCTTCGGATCTTATTTGCTGGAGATCTGAAGAAGAAATTCTAGAAACTCGGAGGTTTGTACTGTGCGGGGGGCCTCGCAGACTATGGACCAGGATAAAGTATAAGAAATATTTATGGGACTTCTAGTTGTGTGCATATGTTGCTAAAAAAGAGGAGGGTTTAGAGGTTCTATCTTCGATTGAATTCATGTAGGGTCGGCAGTGGTGCTTGAATTAACCGTGCTGCCAATGGTGACGCTAACCTGGATAAAGCTGTTTTAAAATATGTTTCAATAGGGTCAAATATGCTTGTCGTCTACCAGATTTTGCTCGTATATAAGACTCTTGGTCAGTACCATCCTTTATGAGCGACTTTTTTTAATTTTAATCACCTTTTTTTAGAATAGAAATGTTTTTTTAACAATTCTTTAGCTTACAACCACATTCTCTTATCGACAGTTGTGATTGACAGATTGTAGTCCCACCTATTTTCTGTTTCTTAAATGTTAATAATTGTGATCAGAAAGTTCACTTGTTGATGATCTGCTTATTTATCAACAGGTCATTGCTCACTTGTTTATCGGTGTGAATGATTACTTGAAATTGCGTAATAAATTACATAATCTTATAAATGTTGTAGATGTTGCATACTTGACTGTACCATATTTATGTCAAAATAAAGGTTTTATAACGAAACAATTCTTGTATAACCAGTTAAGCCATTCCTCTCTTTTTATTATGTTTTCATGCCACGCTTAATACTCCATTCATCTTTGAATACTTTTGGATGGTATTAGAGTTGCGGATGACCAAACCACAGTGAACTTCTTTTCATCGCTGCATTCGGTCTTATGATAATGAATTGCACAATTGTGTAACTGTCTCATTTGCGTCATGCTCTTTATCCAATACTTGTGGTGCGCTTCACTTTGATATGCCACGATACTTTATAGATCCATTCTAATCTATCTATCTATCTATCTATCTATCTATCTATCTATCTATCTATCTATCTATCTATCTATCTATCTATCTATATATCTATCTATCTATTTATATATATATATATA
>NC_068992.1:16178773-16182278 GCF_001194135.2 Octopus bimaculoides
TATATATATATATATATATATATTTACATACATACACGCACACACACATGCAAACACACAGGCAAACACAAACACATATATGTACACATTCAGAACTACACAAGCACATATATACATACGCAAACAGAGATCTATATCATGCTATGCATATATAAATGTTAAATTGTAAAGTATAACTATGTATGAATTCACACACATAAACGCACACATGCACAGACAGACAGACACACACACACACACAGAGACGCACGCATACACACATAGACGCACACACACCCATACACACTTACCGAGACAGTTATATAACTACACCCATTTATTTAAGTGTATGTGCCTGTGCGGTGCACTTCGAAAGATTTCATATGTATGTTGTAATATCTGTCTCGGTTTTCTAGCAACTAATTTTTATATAAATAATCTTTTTATCTATTTACTTCTCAAAATGCAAATGAAATGTAAATATCTCCCATCAGGTATCTTTGTTTTCAATAACTGTTTTTACCATCATAATCTAATTTATGCCTAGATACTATATACAGAGTTAGTCAAAAATAAATACGTTAATATTGCACGCAATATTTGAATAAATTGTTGTTAAATGCAAATGATAATCGGGAAATATGTGTGTTTAACAATTCCGTTTTGCATCTGTCAAATGTTTGGTGTAATTGTCTTTCGTAGATGCTTCGGCATATGCATATTCCCATATTTTCAGTCAAACGAATTACCTCTGAACAAATTTGAAGACTATCGAAAATGACAATTCCTGTTTTGAATGAAAGTGTTGATAAAACTTCCGTGGTAATACGCCAGCCTAAGAGGCATTCGGAATCGCCTTTCTTCCATTCGAGGCTGACGACCGTTATGGAAGTGTATATATATATATATATATATATATATATACATGGATGTATATAGGTATATAAATAAATAGATAGATAGATATATATGTGTCTTGAATGATCTTTTATAAAGTGTTGTTGCTACATCTAGATTGACACATATACCTACATCTTCTTCAGCATGTTTATGTGCGTTTGTACATATGGATCTCTTTGTGTGTCTGTCTATATAGTTTTCTAGACGAAGTTGTAAACCATCCCTTGCCTTCATAAGATACCGAAGATTCTCACTGGAGGGAGAAAGGAGAGAGGAAGGACCCTTTTGTGTTGAGCATAACGCGAATGCATACCATCTTTCTTCTCTTGATCGAGTATATTAAACAATTCTAAAGTTATTTTCTCACTTTGGCAGCGAAATTTGGTCTCGTCTCAAGTATCTGAAACATTATTTCTGTATCAATATTCAAGAAGTGTTTTAATAGTTGTTGTTCTGTTGAAATATTCTCCTACCTTTTAAACTTACTAAGTGACCCTTCTTTATCTAAATTATCATCCTTTTACTTTTGTTCTCTCCTTCCGCCCGATGTGTTTCAACTCATATTTTTGCCTTGATGATTTTATGATGCTTAGGGGATTCTTGTTTGATTTTCCCCTCCGTCTCTTTTGTGAATCTCAGCAAGGTAAAGGATTGCTCAACTCCTGCATTTTGCTTTCATGATTATATGATTCTTAGGGGATTCTTATTCAATTTTTCCCTTCTGTTTCTTTTGTGAATCTCAACAAGAGAAGGGTTTGCTTGAAGTTTGAGTTATTGGTAGTTACTTCAGTACCGTTTTATTGCTGGTTGCTTCATGATTTGTTTGGGAACGCCCTCCAGTAAAAATACTATCTGGCAATTTCACACTTGCCGAAATAACGTGAGATCAGGCAGTATGTTCAACGTGTTGTGGTCTACAGGGTGAATTCAGTCCTTAGCTTCTGCTAGGTGTCCGAGACTCGTGGAAGAAAGGTATCGCGGTATGTAACTTCGAACACAGACCTAGCCCAATGCTTGTAGGTGTCGTCTTCACTAAAATCATCTAATCTGTCAGATGGTTGAGTTAACCAGGACAATATATTATGTTTCCCGCTTAAATAGACATAGCAGGCTTTGAACGCTGAACGTTACAAGCTAGGACAAATATCACACGACATCCAGTTAGTTCCATCACTCCTTCACCCTGCATTGGTATTTGATCAAACTTGAATAAATGAAAGACAAATTTGATATTGATAAGATTTGAAATCTCACAGCAAGCAGTCAGAATAAACGTCGCAAAACATGATAACTTGCATTAGCATCCAATGCCAATTTGCCTTCGTTTAATAATGTTTATCTTATATTGAAAACAAACCGAACAAACTGCAATAGTTAATTTTATGCACCAATGTTCTGGACTTATAATTCCATGGAATCATGCCTATTTGAATATAAATCATTTAAGAACTTATAGATTTGTGAAGCAGTATATTGTCAATCAATGTTTCCTTGTTCCACTTCGTTGCGGCTCAGTAAACACCAATCTAGTCTTCTTATTAATATTTTCTTCCATTACAAAAATGTTTATCCAATCAAACACTTGAACTAATTCTAGCTTGAACATTGGCTACAAATGGATTTCATGAATGAATACCTAAAGGGATTTCTCATCTTCTCGGAATTCTACGTAATTTTAATGAAGAAATTTCGGCGAACTTTGGATACTGTGTAGATAAATGTACACAAATGACATTAAAAACTCTGGCACATTCCTCAATGCAGGTTGTAGTTGGAATCGTGTGCGCTGGCATAAACTCGTTGGTGCAGTTTAGTGGCACGTATTATGATAATATTTTACTTCCCATTAGGGGGCGAACTGGCAGAATGGTTAGCACGCCGTAGAAAACGCTTGGCGGCATCTTGTCCGTCTTTATGTTTTAAGTTCAAATTCTGCCGAGGTCGACTTTCCCTCTCATCTTTTGGGGTGCGATCAATTAAGTACCAGTTGAAAACTGGGGAAAATTTTATCGACTTCTCTCCCCCACCACAAATTGCTGGCCTTTTGATAAAACTTGAAATCAATAAAATTACTCCCCATTTCTGTTTCCATAGAGTATTATTTCCAATGCATTTATTTAACCTCTTATCTTTCTAATCCAAGCGTAGCTAAGTAATTGAGAAGATCGCTTCGTAACGATCTCGTTTAGAGTACAGAAATTTTGGGATAACGTTGCTCTGAAGCGTGCGAATATGACAGTTTTAGCATAGTCTTTTTTCCAAAATGCATCAAATTTTCCCTCGTTTAGTTGCATTTGGTCTTTGTCTGCCCATTGGCTCAGAGCATGCAGATCAGACTGGAGTTGAGTTCGGTCTTCTTCATAGATAATTTTTCTCGAGCGTAGAGTCAGCAGTAAATACTAGCGGGTAATCTATCAGGGCCTACAGTAGAATAGTATTTGATCTCAGATTTTGCTGCTATGATGTCTGAAGCAGTAAAGATTATGTCCGAGATTATATGTTGGGAATCGACTTCGTTCACATCCCTTTCGTCGTTATCGGTGGGATCACTAAAGTCAGCGGTCCTATGCTTATTTGCATATGACTAGAACACTATATATATCTGTGTGTATGTGTATGCATGTAT
>NC_068992.1:16182777-16183273 GCF_001194135.2 Octopus bimaculoides
ATATATATATATATATATATATATATAGGACTTATATTTGTGCACTTAATCTTGTCTTGTGTATCGTGTCTGTATTTACAATTGATTATCTTTACAGCGAGAGAAAGAGATATATATCTATTTACCTTTAATGCTTTCACCATAATTCATATCTTGCCTGGAGTGTGTTTGTGACATATAACCAGAGCTAAACAGGTTGGTAGGTAATTGCATAGATTGTTAGGTAGACACATACAGAAGCTGTATATAGAAACAAGGGGATAGATTTATTGGCTGATTGATTCTGTGTGACAATGAAAGGAAAATAGATATTCAGAAATAATGATATGAGCTTTCTCCCTTTCTGTTTATTGTGACAGAATGCACATGCCCACAGACACACATGCATACACACACACACACACACACAGACACACACACACAGACACACACACACACAGACACACACAAAAACACTTAGGTGCGAAGGTAAATATATATATATATATATATATAC
>NC_068992.1:16183647-16196013 GCF_001194135.2 Octopus bimaculoides
CACACACACACACACACACACACACACACACACACACACACACACACACACACACACACTTCTTTACTATAAGTTTTCGATACCAGATGTGTCTGTTTATCATTAATCACGCTCAGATCGCTTTCGTTTCAAAAGATTTTCGATTTGTAGTGGAAAACAGCCCTTGGAAAAGAAGTGTCTTCTTTATCCCTAATCTGCCATGTCATATTTCAATATTGCACACTTTAACCCTCGCCGTCCTCCATTGTTCGGCAATGTTTCTCTGACTATTTTTTGTTCTTCGTTTTCCAAGTAGCTCACATATAATTTGCGGCTGTCTATTGATTGGTAATCTTTTTAACGTTGGGGAATATTTTGGAAAATATATTTCAAACTTGGTAGTGTTTCTAACTTCACTTGCTTTGTAAATTAAATGATGAGAATAACATATACGAACGCAATATTAGCATCATAAGTTTCGTGCATCAATAATTTACGATATTTATGCCGTATCATCTACTAGCTTACCTGGCATTTGTCTATCTATCTATCTATCTATCTATCTATCTATCTATCTATCTATCTATCTATCTATCTATCTATCTATCTATCTATATCTCTTATCACATCACAGCACAACTCTCGCATGTTTATCCCAGCTAGAACGTATATAATAAATGTTCATATAGTATATGTAAACACATTTAAATATATTTTATACTTGGAAGAATTCTGATCACCCTGTTAGTTTTTAAGTGCTGAGATTGCATTCTTCTGACTCTATACTACAATTGTGTATTTCATCATGTTAAAATAATGATGTATTCATGGAGACTACTGAGCTTGCAGCTGTAAGTCGTACATACATACATACATTAATACATATACAGACACATGTATATATATACACAGGCATGCAAGAAGTAAATAGATACTTTTAATTTTCAAAACTTCTGATCCAACCGTCTCTCGCAGTAGAGCGATGTTATCTTCCTAGTGTTCTACGACTCAACTGCCTCAAGTTCCGCTACTAATTTGACAGTGTGTGGTGACCACCGTTCAGAACGGTAGTCTAGACGGCTGAGTACAAATTTCCTCCATAGAACCAGCATAGTTTCCTGGTCCCTTCTGTAAATTCTCAGAATCTATCTAGGTTTTTTCAGCACTTTGCAGCATATGTTCCCCACCGACATATGTACACACACACACACACACACACACACACACACATATATATATATATATATATATATATATATATATAGATTGATATACAAATAGATAGACAGATTGATAGATAGATAGATAGATAGATACTTATCAACGCGCCATGTTTGATGGACACTTCTGTGTATAAATAGTTATTTTGAGGGGGAAAATTATGAAATATATAATGTATAAATAAATATATCCAGGGCTTGCAAAGTGTTAAAATGTTCGTATAATCTCAGAATAAGAAATGTATGCATTGTTAAGAATATTGTTGCTGTTATTGCTGACGATGGCTATGTGATAATGGTAAAGATGATGATGACGATTTATAATAAAATAAAAAGACGAAAAAATGGCGGAGATGAAATGTGCAGAGAAAAGAAGTTGTAGGAACAGAGGGAGGACGTATTATTATAGTGAAAATAATGAAAATGTAGAAAACATAGAAATAAAAAAAAAATCAAAACGAATAAAAGTATTAACAAAACGATGTTTTAGTCTCAATGAAATAGATTTTAATATTTCACACTCTAATATCTGGAAGATATTAGAAAATTCGATATTGTCTAAAATAGAATTATTGTTGATATTGTTATTCCTAAGGCGGGGCGCTGGTAGAATCGTTATCACGCGCAGGAGAAATTGCTTAGAGGTATTTCGTCAGATTTGACGTTCTGAGTTCAAATTCCGCCGAGGTCGACTTTGCTTTTAACCCTTTCGGAATCGATAAAATAAGCACCAGTTACTCACTAGGGACGTTGTTATCCAGTTATTCCTTCTGTCGTAATTGTTGGCATTGTTCCTTATTGCAGAAAGGATTATAATTGTTATTATGATTATTAGAGTCGTTAGCATGTCGGGAAAGAATGTTTAGCGGTACTTCGTCCGACTTCACATTCCGAGTTCAAATTCCACCGAGTTCGACATTGCTTTTCATCATATGGGGGGGGGGGGTCGATAAAATAAGGACTAGTTATCCCCTCCCACAAAATTTCAGGGTGCCTATTGTAGAAAGGATTGTTATGATTATTAAGTCTGGAAGCTGGTAGAATCGATAGCATACTGGGCAAAATATGTCGTGACTTTTCGTCCGTCTCTCACGTTCTGAGTTCAAATTCTTCCGAGGTCGATTCTCTCTTTCAACCTTTCGGAGTCGATAAAGTAAATACCACTGGGATCAATATAATCGACTAACCGCCCCGCACAACCCATCCAGCTCGTAAAATTTCAGGCCTTGTGCCTATAGCAGAAAGGATCATCATCATCATTATTATTATTATTATTATTATTATTATTATTATTATTATACCTGTCGCACAGTATACAATACTGTGAAGTTGTTGATTGAAGATATTGTGTCTACTGGGCGAGGGGGGGGGGTGTACTTTTTATCAAGTCACAACAATGGCCTCAGACAGACTGTACTTTACGCAATATGGTTTGTAAAGATATATAAACTCTATTTTTGTTAGCAGTATCTTTGCCGTAGGTTCTAATTATGCTCTAATTTTAAATTGTCCTTCCTGTCTTATTCTGTTTTCTGTTGAACAACTGTGTCTATGTCTGAAGCTCTGCCGGCTTAACTCCAGCATTGATTGTTTTCCCTAAATTTCGTTTCTTGCTTGAAAAGAATTACGACCGAAGGACGTTTGTATTTATGTAATTTAGTGTAGTACTGCCATCAATGAAAGGATCACTTCTCCCTGTTACTTCGGAGACAATTTAGATCCACGAATAACAATACAAATACCCACCGTGCAAAACTAAATACACAATTAAAACATTGTTTTGACAAACCTTTTTTTTTTATTGCCCCAGGACAAGCGGAGAACGTTCATATATTCCGACGCCTGTTGTCACTGAAACAAAACAAAAATGATTTTGTTTTACTCGCCAAGTAATCCTGAAAGAAAGTAACGACTCAATGGAGCTTTGTAAAGCTGTGCTTCCAGCGCAAACCATATAATAATAATAATAATAATAATAATAATAATAATAATAATAATAATAATAATAATAATAATAACAGGGATATCAATAACAACATTAGTCTCCGTTATTTTTCCTTTCAGCTAATAAAATCATAAGTAGGATTTCATTATTATCAAGACGAAAACAATGCATCAATTAATAAAAGGAAGAACAAAAGAAGCCCGGATAGAGACAATTGTATTAAAACTGCTTCTTACTACGTTAGACAATTATTATTCAATTCTATATAAAATTGGATCTTGAAAGACAGCGAGAGAAGATATTCGAGAGCTTTACCAAGTGGCTTGAGAAAGATTGGCCTAACAATGTGCTAAGTTGTGCGTGGAACAAGAGAAAACATGGAGGTCATTGATCACAACATCTGTATGCATAGCAGAGAGAGATAGAGATAGAGAGAGAGTGAGAGAGCGGAGAGAGAGAGACAGGGCGGGGGAGAGAGAGCGGGAGAGAGAGAGAGAGAGAATAATGATAGACCCCTTTGTAAAGTCTTTTAAGAGAGCAACATTCGCCACAGGGACAATTGTTATTGCTTCGTAGTCTCGGGTCTCATTTTCCCCCTCTATTAACAGTTAAAAGTAATTCCACTACATTGTGCTCTGCGTTCCGTCTAGTACAGTATGCTTCTCTTCTACAATTCTCTAACACCGTATCAATAGAAAAGATTCCTTATGGATACAGTGAAGGCAATGAACAACTAAATGTCGTTATTTTTGCAAATCAATGTATAAGATTTTGCACAGCATTTTAATTTTTATATACTGTAACCTTCAGTTGTTATTCCACCATACGTCACGTTAAGATTTACTTCTCACGTCACTCCATAAATGTCAACGATAATCCACCTGGACTACGGATCCATAATATAATTCTTGAATATAATCATTTCGTGTCCGCTTCAGAAGCGCCTAAAGCCAACTTAAGCTATGTTCTCCAGCATATATATATACATACACACATACATACATACTGCCTCAACAAAAACCTGGAAAAATTAGGGTTCTCAAAACCTGAAAGAAAAAGGCTGATTAGAAGACTACAGATTCAAGCCATCAATGGAACTGTAAAGATATGTAAAACTTTCCAAAAATTTAGCACATAAATACATATGCATGCATCTAAAACGCATCCATAAAACAAACATACAAATCTGCGCATACACTAACACCAAATACTGCACACACACACATATGCACAAATACCTAGATGATGCTGATAAAAGTTCCAATGAAGGAGCCTTGAATCTATGTTAGAGTCCGGCTCTTTCTCTATGGACAAGAAATACAGAAATGAAACTGATTGATAACATACATACAGCGCGCCCACGCACACACTCACACTAACAACTCATTGATTTTCTACACACTGAAATAATATCTTTACACTGAATAACACATCTCACATTGAGAACGGTGCTGCTGACGTCACACACAAACATATGTATCTTCTGCTTCATTTGTAAAGGTTGTGCAATTGTTGCCCTCTTCCATTTAATTAGTTTTAAAGCCTCAAACATCTTTACAGCAGAAACCTGTAACAAACATAGATTTCGATTTCTTTATATTTCTATATTTATATTTCTACTTCTTTCAGTCATTGGAAAGGCCATTCTGAGGCATCACATCCAATGTACACGAATAAATTGCCATTACTAATATTTCTAACTCTGCCATTTATTCCATCGGTTTTTTTTTTACTGTTGCCGAACGCTACATAACAGGGATGTGAACAAATCGACGCAGATTCTCCAGTCAATTGCTGGTTGTAATTAACACAAGTACAGACACACACACACACACACACACACACATATATATATACACATATATATATACATATATATATATATATACATATATATATACATATATATATATATATACATATATATATACATATATATATATACATACATATATATATATATATATATATATATATATATATATATATATATATATATATATATATATATATATATATATATATATATATATATATATATATATATATATATATATATATATATATACATATATATATGCATATATGTATACATATATATACATATGTATGCACAAATACATACAGATATATATATATATATATATATATATATATATAAAACGGGCCTCTCAGTTTGCGTCTACCGAATCTACTCACAAGGATTTGGTCGGCCGGCAGGACCCTATTAAAGATGACCCTTGCGTAAGGCACTGCGTGGTGGGACTTCACACGAAAAATCGAGTTTCTTATCCATAAAGCCATCCTTGCACCGTAGCTGGTGTTATAAGAACAAAAAGAAAAAATAAGAAAAAAATATGGTGGATTAGGCTGTTGAAAGTGCATTATACTTCGTGCTGGATCGCAATCAAAACTTTAACGCTTTCAATGCCTGATTAAGGCACTTCTTCAGTATTTAACGATCAGATGTTATTTCACTCAGAGTTGATTGAAAAACTCTGTGTTATCAGTGGGAATTTTGATTCACCAAATTCAACGCCAAGATTTAAGTTTATTTACATAACTAATTATAGAACGTCTTGCTAGTATTGACATCAGCTTCACAAAACGGTGACACTAATGAATTCTTAATGGTGCATACATAATGCGAATGTTAAGAATAGATAATGGAAAGTTAGTTTATTTCTATTGTTGTTCCACGTTTGGCGCTCGCATAATAGGTTCTGGTTATGAAACAATTTCCAGTCTCAAATTTATAGCCATCATCGTTTATCGTGGAATATTTGGCCCAAAAACTGTAAAGAAAATGATCTTCTCAAACTTTGCCAATTCTAATATATAAAGTATTATGAATGACATTGCTGATGACATTGCTGCTGCTACTACTACTACTACTACTACTACTACTACTACTACTACTACTACTACTACTACTACTACTACTACAAAAAAAAATAAATTATAATGACAATAATAATAATGATGATTGTTATTGGCATTGTTATTATTAAAGAAGGCAAAATGGCAGAATCGTTAGCACACCGGGCGAAATGCTTAGCGGTATTTCATCCGTCTTTATGTTCTGAGTTCAAATTCCGTCGAGGTCAACTCTGCCTTTCATCCTTTCGGGATCGATAAATTAAGTACTAGCTGAACACTAGTGTCGATGTAATCGACTCATCTCCTCCCCCAAAATTGCTGCCCCTCTGGTAAAATTCGAAACTATTATTAATTATACCATCTGTTACGTATACATTATATCGTACCTTAATACTGTGTGGACTAAGATCCCCGTTCACAGGCCACTGGTATTTATAGGGTTAAACACTTTCGGTATGCAAATTAGGGACTCCTTCATAAAGTAACTGCTGCATTTATTGAATATATAAACAGTTTGGCTGCTTGTTTATTAGGAGTTTGTCAAAATTATGTAGACACCTCTGATGAGAACCTAACAAGGTTCAAAAACCAATTTTTTCCAGTTTGCGGAGAAATGGCTAAAATTTTGCAGTGTTTATAATTATACCATATGTTACGTTTTATTATTTGTAGTAGTAGTAATAACGGCAGACGCGGCTGTATGGTATGAAGTTTGATATCCAACCATATAGCTTTGGATTCACTCCTACCGCGTGGGCACTTTGGCAAGTGTCTTCTACTTTCCAACTAAACCGGGCAGAATAAAGTCTTGAGAGTGAATTTAGAAGACAGAAACTCGTCATATGTATATATTTATATGCATGTGTGTGTGTGTGTGTTTGTGTGTTTGTCGCCACTACCGCTTGACAACCGATGTTCGTTTGTTAGCGTCTTCGTTCCTTGGCAGTTCAGCAATAAAGAACGACTGATTAAGTTTCAGGCATATAAAGACTAAATATTAGGAGTGGTCCATTTAAGTAATATCCTTCGAAATAGTGCCCCAGCATGTCCGGAATCTAATGGCTGGAGAATATAAAAGACAAAAGCTTCGATACTGGAGGCGCAATGGCCCAGTGGTTAGGGTAGCGGACTCGCAGTCATAGGATCGCAGTTTCAATTCCCAGACCGGGCGTTGTGAGTGTTTATTGAGCGAAAACACCTAAATCTCCACGAGGTTCCGGCAGGGGATGGTGGTGAATCCTGCTGTACTCTTTCACCACAACTTTCACTCCTACTTCCTGTTTCTGTTGTGCCTGTAATTCAAAGGGCCAGCCTTGTCACACTGTGTCACGGTGAATATCCCCGAGAACTACGTTAAGGGTATACGTGTCTGTGGAGTGCTCAGCCATTTGCACGTTAATTTCACGAGCAGGCTGTTCCGTTGATCGGATCAACTGGAACTCTCGACGTCGTAAGCGACGGAGTGCCAGCAACGAACAACAACAACAGTGATATCGATATCGTACTATACAACATGGTTTTGTCATCGTTGGACATACAATGTAATGGAGTATACGCAAGTGGTATGAAATATTCTTTATTATGGAAGCAGTAAAGTATCACAATATGTCAGATACGATAGAGTGAGTTCTGGAATACCTGTCTCATATAATCTAAGTTCCACCTTCCATATTCCAGCCTGGATTTTCTACATTGAACTATTTTGCTGTCCACATTTCACTTCACAGTTGATGCAATTGCCTTACTATAACGTTTTATTACTTCCATTGTATTCCTTGAACTCTTCAGATATTTGACCTCATTCATAGATTATTAGCAAATATTTCGGTTCTAGTATATAATATGGCAGCATGTTGGGTAAACTTATCACAGAGTTATGACTGATATTATTGCACGATTTATGAAACCAAAAGTATTAAGTCACGTTGCAAGAAATAGAAAACAATTCTGTCTCCTTAAATTGAAACACTATAAACTTCGAAATAAAACAAGGACACGTAAATAATATTGTTGAAAATATATTATATCTGATAATAGGTCATTGTAGTCACGAGTGATAATATATGACCTGGGGTTAAATAAAATATCTATCAATCTTGTGTATATCTTACCTGCTATACTCGATTTTGTAAGACTTTACATTAATGTCTTAACCAATAATCAATAAGCGATATTTAATCACACATGAAACTGGTAGAGGCTACAGATCAAACAATAGGGCACTACATTGTAATTTGCACCTATCATTATGTATTAAACTGCTAGATCTATAGTCTTGGCTTGGTCTACCAAATCGTTTATGAAAGATAAATGTACCTAATTGGCATAAAATGCTTTTAATTACGAAAGCAGCTGTGTAACAGCATGGGTAGAGTTCCAAAATAAATGAATCACACGAATGAATTTGGCCATCATATGAGGCGTTTATTTTGGAACTCTCAGATGTGTGTTCAAGTATGGTTTATGCTTCTGAAGTTTGGGTTAAATCTATTATTTCTTTATGTTTTCTTTTTGTTTTTACACTTATATTTTGACACAAGGCTCGTAGTAAAATCTGCAGCAAACAGAAATCAAATGCTTGTGATTAGCAGAATTCATTATCTAACTATCGATCGTCTATATCTTAACTTGAAAAATAACCAAGACGGATATTGGCATTCATCAATAAATGGTGCATAAATTGTGCAGTTCACGTTTTCAAAGATCGCTTCATCCAACACTATTCTTCCTGGTGACGTTTCTTTTTATATTTATTTATGCCAAAAATCTCTAACTTAAGACAACATTATAATCATTGAAATATTTTCGGTAGGATTTTGTTATATTGTTAATTCTAATAGCAGCAAGTAAAGATTCACTCTGCTGTTTGATGTATCATCCCAGACTGTTCTTCTCGTTGACAACAGACATGTTGCACCCTATGAGACCTCTGCGACCCTGTTTCTAGGCACATACTGTCTGTCATTATTATTATTATTATTATTATTATTATTATTATTATTATTATTATTATTACTATTAATTATTGTCCATCACCACTAGGTCCGGTCTGTTATGCTCTAGCACCTGATCTACTCGGATTGGGAAATCCCACAGGACTTTGCATGTATCCAACACCGCCACTCTTCACGGTTTGTGCTCATACCACGTTTTGCCTCTTTATAGCACCCACTTTCGCACAGTTTACAATGTATTACTTTCGCTGCCTGGGCAAGTCTAAGGCATTCTTTCGTGATATAGGCAATAGTTTCATCCACTCTATTGCAGATGCGGCACAGCGGAGACACTTTCTCATTCCTAAGGTTGATTCTCCAGTTCGTGGCCAAAACGTGGTCTTGCGCAGCCAGTATAGTGCTGTCGGTCACATTTTTTAGCGTTCCTATCATGAGCCAATCCCACCTATTTTTTCCATCAACTTCTGTTGTGGCTACATAGAATTGATTGTGCATTCCTTTCTTGCGTAATTCTTCTTCATGTCATTTTTGTATTTCTTTTATTTTTTTTCTTTATTCTCTACTTTCAATACTCCTTCGGTTCTAACTGTCACTAGCAAAGTTTCCTTACTTTGGACTAGGTATCTCATTAAGCTCTCAAGTTCGATACACACGCAGTCTTCCACACTTATCAGTCCCCTTACTTCATTTGCTCTCTTCATGTATAGGTGATCAGTGACTACACGAGGATGATGGGCTCTATGCATCTTTAGGAGCTGTCTTGACTGCCTGTTCATCTCCTCTAGCTCCTCCTCTCTCCACTCCAGGAGCCCAGCGTCATTATTATTATTATTATTATTATTATTATTATTATTATTATTATTATTATTATTATTATTATTATTATTATTATTATTATTATTATTATTATTATCATTATTATCATTTATAGGAGCAGCAAAATAAATAAATAAATAATTATATTTGAACACAATAGTAAACTCAAAAAGTTCTGTAGTAGGTAATATTCGATGATGAAAAGTAAGTATTGTTCAATATGAGAAATATAGTGAAGCTGGAATTGTTTCCTTGGGAAGAGAGCGGTGTAAGATATACATACAGGCATGCACACATACATACATACATACATACATACATATATGTATATGTATATATATATATATATATATATGTATGTATATATGCGTGTATATATATATATATATACACACACATAGATACATACATATATACACAGACACACATATATGTGTATATGTATGTATACATATGCCTGTTTGTCTGTGTGTCTGTGTGTATGTATGTACCTATATATGTATGTCGGATAATATACGTTAAGTTGTCTTTAGACGCTTCTCTAGAGCAAATGCAAAACGATTACATAAGGTTAACCTTACATACAGCTCTTACATGTCACGTCTTCTGCAGTTGTGTTGAGAAAATTTCTCATTACAACTTCTGATGAGATGATAAATTATTGCCTGAGTTGAATCTAATGCGATATTTTTCTTTCATGCTGTCTTATTTTTAAGTAATGTTTAAAACACATGAAGGCGGTGAGTTGGCAAAATTGTTACTGCGCGGAGCAAAATGCTTTGCGGCGTTAAGTCCGTCTTTACGCCCTGAGGTGAATTTCTAATAAGGTTGACTTTACATTTCATTCTTTCAGGATCGATAAAATGTGTACCAGTTGTGCACTAGGGTCGATGCAATCGACTTATGGTCCCCTCTCTCGGGATTGCTAGCTTTGTGCTACAAATTAAATCGAATACTAGGACGTGTAGCAATGCATTGAAATTGTGATCAGCTAATTAGAACCGTCCATCATTCGATGGTATTATTTAGGGAAAACGCAGAACGACAAAAAGAAAAAGAAATATATGATTCTCTACTAAATAACAGTCAATTAATCAGTACATCTAAGAAAGCTTGCAATGAGTGTGTGTGTGTGTGTATGTGTGCGCGCGCACAAGGATGTGTATCCCTATCCCTCTCTCTCTCTCTCTCTCTCTCTCTCTCTATATATATATATATATATGTGTATGTATACCTTTCATCGTTTAACTGATTCAGTCATTCGACTGCACCCACGCTAGGGCACAGCTTTGAAGAATTTTAAGTCGAATGAATAGATCCCAATATTTCTTTTGTTTAAAACCTGCTACCCATTCTATCAATATCTTTTGCCAAACTGCAAGATTACGGGGACGTAAACACCCCACCATTAGTTGTCAAGCCGTGGTAGTGGGGGGCAAAGACACACGCGCAAACAACACACACACGCATACACATATACACTACGGGATTATTTCAGTTTCCGTCAACCAAATCCTCTCACACGTCTTCGGTCGGCCCGAGGCTATAATACAAGGCACTTGCTCAAGGTACCAGGCAGTGGGACTGAACCCGGAGCCATGTGTTTGGGAAGCAAACTTCTTACCAAACAGCCACTCCTGCGCCTATATACGTATATATTGTTTCTTTCTTTTGGGATTTTCGACAATGTCTACGGGTTATACACCAACAGACACAAAATATATGTATATAAGTAAGCGTAGATAAGTGCATTTGTATACAAGTCTAGACGTACGTATACGTATGGTTGTGTGTGTGTGTGTATAAGTTTGTATGTGTATGTGTGTGTGTGCGTGTTTGACCATGGGTGTAATCGTGAATAACGGCTGGCATTTATGTATACATGGGCATTCTTTACCCAAATTACATAATACATATGCATACATCTGTGCGTAAATGTATATTTATGCCCATATAGTATATGTAATATGCTTATATAGGTTTATATTTATTGAAAGTCTCGTATATATTTATATGAAATCCCAGATATGTGTATGCTCTATGAACATATTCAAATGGAAGTAGATTTTGTAATACACGTGCATACATGACATTTCAATGCAAATGCATAATATCTATAAGTTTGCACTTTTTGTTTTTGCATCTACTGCACGATTATATGAACCATAAGCTGTCAATAGCACAGGAAAATATGCGCGGCTATTTTGCCCCGTTTTGTAAGACCAAATTTAACGTGAGAGAAATAACAAATGCCGCAAGTTCTTGAGTTACTGACATTGGCCTTTTTGTATTTTTTCATATCTCACTTTGCAGCACCTGTTAACGTTTGAAGCCACTCGAAATATCATGAAGGCAACTGCAAAGTGAAAAACGGAATGCCAGGATATTTCTTAAGAGAAAATTCTGAAAGGTAACACATGAAACCTGAGGTAATCTCGAAAATCCACAAACAAGTAAAATATTTATCCGCTCACACGGTGTCGAAGACGCATTATCGCTGCTCATCATTCACGTATACACATACATACCAATAGCTACACACAGACACGCGCACACACACACACACACACAC
>NC_068992.1:16196511-16202136 GCF_001194135.2 Octopus bimaculoides
TATATATATATATATATTTACACATCCATGTTCAAATCCATCCTTTAGCTGAGGGGAAACTATCAAGTCTTTTACATGTAAATGTGCGTGTGCGTGCATGCATATGCGTATATATTGTGTGTAGGTGTGTATATATTAATACTTTTATGGGAATACGCATAAAAATTAGTTCACATTCTGATGATTTCTAGGAAGCAGATTTCAGTGTTTCGTTGTACGTAAGCGACAAGTCTATGTTTTGAATTCCTGAGAATTCCACAGACATATGGACATCAAACGAAATTTTAAAACTAAAGCCGCGGTGACGCTTTATGTGAAAAAGTCAGCCGGTTTTCATTACACGTGCAATGCATCCGGCAGATGGCTGTTGAATTTCGGTCTGATAATTCCATACTCAAGTCTTGAACTGACGTCAGGCAATAGTAAAAAATATTTCTCGATGATTAGTCGACAAAATCTAACATATTCTGATAATACACGAAATTGAATCCGCACAGCCAAACCGGCCTCCATATACACATGTATTCAGTTCACAGCATTCCTGATTATTTCCACATATTCTCTAATTAGTGTTGCTTTAACATTTCTTTGTAAATAGACGAAACAGATTACATGGTTAAAATCAGTATTGATACAGTACAATATATCATACATAATTTCTGTATAAAATTAACGACGTTAATTGACAAACATTAGGCTGAATTGCATCGTGATATAATCTCCACGTGTAGGTTAAATAGCTACATCTAAATCATATGATGCATAAAATGCTAAGGGCAGTATTCAGTTGACGAACATACAATTTGAATGTAGCTGTTAACTTTGGAGCGAAGCATTACGATCATTTATGAAGCTACATGAGCAAATTGTCAAAGAACATAATCAGATCTCACTTGGAAGACTATATGCAATTAAACGATGTTGTGTTTGTGCCTGTGTGTTGGTGTCATAGTTGGTGTCATAGTTTGTAAGAAAAACGCGCGATAATAAACTGCAATTTTTCTGTAGGAGACGTAATTACAGATTCTCTTTGGTTATGTGCAAACGTTGTTAGATTACAGTCTCCGTAGAATTCTGTGCATGTCTAACTCAGTATTACATTTTCCTGTAATTACATTTTCCTGGTGAATGACTAGGTGGAAAGATTCTCTGGCGTTTATACTCCGCCCGAGACAGACCACCGGTATGTTTTAAGATTAGTCATTTTTGTCAGTTGTGTGGTTTGGATCAACGTGAAATAAAGAATTTAACTCAAGGACATAAAGCATCGCCCAGCACGGGAATCGAAAAAAACAATCATACGATCCTGAGTCCCAAACACTAATCGCTAAGCCACACACCTCCAGAGAATTGTCTATTGACACTCCATGCCACAGGACCGCCAGGTTATTGGCAAGCACCTAGCATCTAGTTTCGAAGAAAATGTCTCTGAAAACACTATTACAAGCTGAATTGACAATAGCAACTTCATCGTTTTTAATATTATCATTTGTTCTATTAGAAAGGATCCAGGAAATCACGCTCAAATTATGCAACAGGGCAATCATAGAAACGGAAGACACATTGAATGGTTTGTGTGTGTGTGTGTGTGTGAGAGAGAGAGTGTGTGTGTGAGTGTGTGTGAGTGTGGGTATGTGTGTGTCCCATACCTGAAATTAGACACACTTGGAATGTGTTTAGACAAAGGAATACCTGATTAGAGTTGCCCTGGACTTTAGTAACAAAAGTGACAACGACAAAAGCAAATACAATAACAGTAGATGGTATAGATTGTTCTGTTGTCATGGAGACAATGTGTCTGTCTTTGTTTGACTGGCTTAGACATGGCCGTTCGGAACATTTTTTTTTCTTCTTATGAAGCGTTTTATTAGCGAATATAAAAGAGGCATGTCTTTCAATTCCACACCATCTGCGCATCTTCTATTGGTTTCCCATCAACTCTACCGTCCTCCATTTATTTCTCTAGCTATACACTCTGAATTAATCTTATTCTCTCTTCTTATCCCTCTCTCCACCCTCTCTCTCATTTACTTTTCCGTCATTGTTGCAGATATAACACAAGGATGTCGACAGGTAGAGAAATACAGTATTTTATTCTGGTTCAGTTTTATGCTATTCATTGTTGTGCAAAGCCTCTCCTGGCATTTACCGATGTAAGACCTATTCGACTTACGACACTAGCAGTTATAAAAAACTTTTATTCTGTTAAATATACTTACTTTTATATGCATGTATTATTATAGGCATTTTTATCAATAATCCTTTCTATTATAGGCACACGGCCTGAAATTTGGGGTGGGGAGGATAGTCGATTACATCGACCCCAGTACTCAACTGCTGCTTATTTCCTCGATCCCCAAAGGATGAAAGGCAAAGTGGACCTCAGCGGAATTTGAACTCAGAACGTAGCGGCAGACGAAATACTGCGAACCATTTCGTCCGGCGTGCTACCGGTTCTGCCAGCTCACCGCCTTCGTTTTTTTATTAATAATATATGCTCGCCGAGCAATGCACTTGCTTTTTCAAAAATTTCCCACCGTAAAATATGCTGGTATTTTCTGTGTTATTATAAATTGTTTCGTTTTAATGTACAAACATTGTGCAGAATTGAAAAAAATACAACAAATTACAGAAGAGACGCAAAAATGAAAAAATATAATGTAATTGGAGCAGGGTATAAAAAAAATAAACATGTTTATACAACCATGCCCTAGAAAGCATTGAACGCAAAGTAAAGACCATTTCGACCTGTAAGTAGAGGAGCACAAAGCAACCCCCCCCCACACAAATCAAACACACAAACACATACACGCACATATATATATATATGTATGTGTATATACCAATTTAAATACACACTCGGAAGAACTACTAATAGTTTCATACTTTTATGAAACTTGTACAAGTATATTTATAAAATACGCCATCTATCTTAAACCAATCTTACCGGGTCTGCTTATGCTTTGTCTATGTATGTATGTATGTATGTATGTATGTATGTATATATGTATGTGTCCTCTATGTTGTAATTATTATAAATCTTCCACTGAGGAGGGAGCCGGTTCCCAACAAAGATACAAGGCTTTATCTTTGGGATGTAATTAACACAAACAAATCCACATTTGGAACTTGAGAAAAGTCTTGCATAGTTTTACTTTTCCACTCACAGATTGCACTTGTAATGTACGAGTTAGCCGGTCGATTTCTCGTTCTGAAAACAACAGAGTATCCAGATTCTCCTTTAAGCATTTACTAACAAAACGTAGTGCTTCAAGTGCCATTGGTATGATTATAAATCCATAGTCTGGATATAGAAGCTAGAGGTTTTGAAGTAGTTGTTCATAGATATTCTCTTTTTCTTTGATTTTCAAAGAGATATTTATATCTGCAGGACAGCTGACCTTTTTATGGTACCTAACTATGCTCCTCTATTATTGATTCATTCCGTCTTCGGAGAACACGATTGTGTTCATAACAGACTCAATTCATTAATGTAAGTGGACTTTGATATAAGGGGAGCGACTTTAAAGTTCATAGATCGACTAACAGACTCTCATGGGATGTAACCAAATGAGGTTTATTTTTCAATGTAGTTCCCCTTGCGGCCCACACACGTATGGCAGTGCTTGGCTCCCACTGGGGATAAATTTTTCGTCCTGTTGATAAAAAAAAAATCATCAATGCCAGATATGACGTCATCATCACTGCGATATTGCTTCCGAGACAAAGTGCTTTTTTTCTTTTTACTTTTGGGAATACATGAGAGTCATATGAGGCTAAAGCAGAAGAATAGAGATGGCTATCAACAGTTCAAATCCACTGTCATGCACAGCAGCCATTGAAACCAAGCACTCGTCTGCTAAATCATTGTTCTCATAAAAGAAGATCCATTACTTGAGTTTCTTGGTATTAAAGGCTTTTTGTAACTGCAACTGCAAGTTGGAATGATATTCTTCATGGATGGTGTGGCCCTTTGCAATAGGCCTCTTGTATCCCATAAAAGTGAGGCCATCACTTTCCCTACAGATGAAACGAACTTGGTCTTCTTTAGAGCAGGCACGGGGACTGGGATTACTGCATGAATTGTCTCTTTTCCTGAGTTAGGAAGCATTCAGGGAAACCAGTTGGATACTCCTCAAACAATGTCAGATTTCCCCATAATATGATCAACCTGGCGCGATTTCGATCAGGTGTCAGAATGCATGGCACCCACCGAGCAGAAACCTTCACCATGCAAAATTCATTATGCAGAGTTTTCTCAACTCTCTTACGGGATATACAGATATCATTGTCTATTTGATATAGACAATTGCCTCTCATCCATCACCATGTGGTGACCACGATCAATTGCTTCACCGGTGGTAGCAGTGACAGGACGTCTAGACCTGGGGGTCATCTTCAAAACTTTCCTTCCCTCTCCTAAATTCGGTTGCCCTCTTTTGCACGTTGATAAGGCTAGACCGTCATCTGTTAACGTAGCAGCCATGTCAGCGTTAAGGGTGCTTGGGAGCCAAACCACTTTCTTCAGGTAATTGATAATGATGCCAAATTGTGTCCATTTTCAAGAAAGAATAAACCATAAGAAGTATATAATTTTTTCCTTCATTTTTGATCTTCAAAAATACCTAATTTTTAGGAAGACAGAATGGACTAAAGAGAACATGAGGAGATACGTGGCATAGAGAGTCGCTGAAGAGGTCACAGGATATATAACGAAAGATTTCCTAACGAAGAATATCATATAACAATAATATGTCTGAAATGGAAAGCAAATATATAGTGCCTGTGTTTATCTGGCAAAAAAAAAAAAATGACAAAATACCATTTCGAAATATAATAACATAAGTCTTACATATATAGTAAATAATATAAGTTTAACGATTTCCATTATTACTATTAATAAATTGTTTTGTTTTTACAAACAATTATTCGTTGTTTCTTTCTAAGGATTTAATTATATTCGACTACAGCAATGATTGCTAAAAAGTTAAATAATGTAATTCCTTTCTCTCATGCAATGCCTTCAACTTCATTTATTCCCCAAGGAGATTCTAAGATGCTGCAATTTAAAATATTTATCACATTAAAAGAATTGTTTTATTTTCCCTTTTTGTTCGCCAGCCATATCTGCACCTCTTGACGCATTTGCCTCGTTTCCTTTCATAAATATTTGATGTATTTTGAAGTGCATCATTTGGGAATAACTTTTACGTAAAAATATCTTTGTCTTCTTATTTCTTTCTTTTAGTCTTTCTTTATAACACGTTCTAACTCTCAGACCGAGTTCATAGAATATCAAAAAGAATAATACTGCGTCTTCTGTCAGCAGAGTCGTTTACTTTTGTTAAGTGTGTCTCGCTGGATCACCCACTGTGGTGAAGATAAGTACAATACTTGGATAAACGTCACCTACAAAAAGATGGTGATTGTATGTATGTATGTATGTATGTATGTATGTATGTATGTATGTATGTATGTATATGTGTGTGTATATATGTCTATATATATGTATGTGTGTGTATATATATATATATATATATATATATATATATATATATCAAAGAAAAGAAAATGGAGATTGGAAAGTTGTTTCTTATTAACCATATAGTATTTAATATCAACATT
>NC_068992.1:16202146-16203785 GCF_001194135.2 Octopus bimaculoides
ATATATATATATATAAATACATCCTACCTAACTACCTATCTATGTAGCTGTCTGTCTTTCTGAACGTCTGTCATTCTGTCTATTTCTTAGTCTACCAGCGAGATGCAGCTATACAAAGAGACACACACAGTCTTAAAAAGTTTTTGCAAAATTCTTTATTTCATCCTCGTAGACGTTGATATATCCTGACTTGTCTTATAAGCGGTCTAAGTTTTATTTGATCGAGCCAGAACTATATCAGGAAAAACGTGAATATCAAATAAATAAAACAATAATATTTTCATCTCGCCTTTCGGTAAATGTAATACAATGTAGAATTCCCGAATAATTACTTTTACTAATGCTGAAAAGCAGCTAACAATTGAAGAAGAGTCGTTCGTTATGTTGTTTGTCTTGTCTTCCATTTGTGTCGCTGATTGTTCGAAAAAAATAGTTCGTATTCCTTGTAGTCGTACTTCGTATTTTGTTTTTTATGTTGCATACATTTCATGACGTTCTGTGACTACATATGCATATATGTATGTACATAGACGTGTGTATATATGCCTATATATATTATATATATATATTATATATAATTATCATGCTTGTCAGCATCACTATCGGCATCACTTCTCGCGATTCCTCTGATACCCGCTCTTCATCCGTTAGACCTTGTCCTGAATAAAAATTTCGAAGTTTAATTCCAAATCATTTGAACACGTGTCTGTGAATATCTGTTTGTACGTATTTTTTTATGTATATATGCACATATACGTGCTTATGTGCATGTAATAATGCATGTTTATGCATTCATTTTACATGTCAAAGCAAGCTTGTTTATCCACTATTTCAAATAATAGGAATTACATGTAGCATTTATAAAGAAATGCCTGTTTAAAAAGAACGGTAATTCCAATAATGCTAATCATAGAATAAAGTTTTCACTGAAGTCATACAACGCTGCATAGAATTATTTCGGTTTCTGTGGAATGTTTTCTACATAATGTTTATTTCCCATGTATGTTTTCATTCCTTTAAATTAGTTTTAGCCATCACGACCTAGGTGTACATGGATCGCTATATTGCGAATTAATATAATTCTATTTATGAATGAACAATACAGCAATTGTATGTAGAACTCGTTTCCTGTTTAATTTGTTGCCATTGCTTACAGATTCGTTAGTTCACTTCGTGCAATTCAGATTCTTAATACATAGCGGTTTGATTTTCTTATTCCGTAGATGTAATTCCTCTATATTGAAATGTATAAAATTGCAAAATGTTAATTCACTTCAAATATACAACACTAATCAAACGTTCAGTAACGTGACAAATATCATACGAGTATATATACATATATCTTTTACTTGCATTAGTCATTTGATTACGGCTATACTGGGGCAACGGCTTGAAGGATTTCAGTCGAACAAATCGACGACAGGGCACATTTTTTAAAACTCAGTTCTCATTCCATCAGTTGCATTGCCGAACCGCTAAGATACGGTGGTGTAAACGCACTAACACCGGTTGTCAATCGATGGTGGGTGCCAAACACAGACGCAAAGATATATGTGTGTGTGTGCGTGCGTGTGTGTGTGTGTGTGTACGTATGTATATATATATATATATATATATATATATATATATATATATATAT
>NC_068992.1:16204434-16205120 GCF_001194135.2 Octopus bimaculoides
ATATATATATATATATAGTTATATGACGCGCTTCTTTCAGTTTCCGTCTATCAAGATCCCTCACAAGGCTTTGGTTGACCCAAGGCTATAATAGAAGACGTTTGCCCAAGGTGCCATGCACTGACACTGAACATGAAACCATATGGTTGGGAAGCAGGCGTGTTACACAGAGCCACACGATTATAAATTATTTTCTAACGAAATATGACATCCAGAATTAATTATGCTTTTAGGAGCTGGAATGATTGCGTGGCAGAAAATAATTGTAATCATGTTTGTATTGCTAAGAATAGTTGCGAGGATGGTGGCTCAGTAATAGATCGTTCAACGTACAGTAGTGTCGCAAAGAGCAGATTAACTTGTATGTACAGTTAGATATACGACCGCTACTACTGATTTCTGAAACCTCTCCTACGTTTGCTCGCTATGTACGTTTCAACCTTGTTCTTGTGTGGAACGTCTGCATTTTATATTCCAAATGCAAATTCGACGCTTAACCACAATGGATTATCATGGAAAATTTCCTTTACATTATGCCAGCGGCAGTAAATGATCTGTTGTTATAAACAACCAATTGCATATGGAACATATGAAGCAGAAGTCCCAAAGAAACACAACGTACGTGAGGAGAAAACGATAACAACTTGCGCTTATCATAATTTCTCATATATATATATATATATATA
>NC_068992.1:16205598-16209958 GCF_001194135.2 Octopus bimaculoides
ATATATATATATATATATATATATATACATAAATATACATACATGATAAGCGAAATAACTGAAATGAAACTAGATACGAGTAATGGAATTGAATAATGAGGCTTGGAATTTCTTTTGCAAATTACTATTATTTGTCGACTTTTGATCTGCTAGATCATGACACGGACTCTGTCTGTTGCTTCTCATTTCTTATTTTTGCAAAGACATAGCAATTTAAAGAATAACAGTGATAGTTACCAATTTAAGCTACGAGTCAACGTTTCCAGAGATTAATATGTAGTTGCATCAATAAACATTCCAAGAAGAGATGTGACGACAAACTTTATAAGTAATTAAAACTTAGTAAATGAATGCTTTTGGGCTAAAACTGTTGTTAATCATTGCTAATTGTATGCATACATGCGTGCAGGAGACTTTAAATGAGGATAGAAATGCATGATTGGATAGAAAGTTTTCAGCGATTTAAGTCCTCAGCTAAAAATAATACAAACAAAAAGTGTCTTGGAGGTTAACTGTGAAATAAAATTTCAATTTCGAATTTGCAACTGAAGTAAATGAAGTCAGCATATCTGTTGGAATATGTTTCACACCTGGGTTTGTTTTGTATAATTCATGGCACATAGAAAATTCACTGTTCACCTACACATGCGTACACGCACACTCTTACGCGCACACATACACAAGTATATTATTGATGCAATTATCGTAACAGTGTTATTAGCAATTGCTGATGCCTGTGCTTTTTAACGTGAATGTTAGATAATGATGTAGAGAAACGTTTTAGAATTTCATTAATACAGTAACAGAACCTAAAAGGGAAATTAACTCAAACCTTCGAATATTGGACAAATTTGAGCATTATTAATCTATGAACCACAACAAATTATGTCGAATAACTGAGAACACTTTTAAGATGCGACATAATCAATAAAAATATTCTTTGAAATTCTCGGATGAATGTCAGATGTAATTTAGTACAAACCTATTCAGGTTGTGAAATTATTAAATTTAATTTTGCGGATAAAATGGGAGATATTCGTGTATGCACGAATATGATGGTATTAAACATGAATCAATAACGTGCAATAACTTATATACCTTGCTATGTTTCACCTTTCGTAGTATATCGGTGAATGATGTAATCACAGACAGAAACATAGCTATTGTTGGAAATAAGAGTGGTAGATACCCACATGTTGCTCTCGTGATGAGAAATTGCTTGAATCAGTAATCGGTCCGCTGTGAACTTATAACTAATGAAGCTACTGTTCAGCATATCATGCAATATTAGATGCAATAGAAAAATAGATAAGTCAAGAAAGGCAATGCAATGTTTTATATATAAAACACAACAAAATATAAATACAGCACGCGCAATACAATATTATATATTCTTGTATTCTTCCTTTCTACTTGGAGAGTTTAAATGTAGTTACAACAATACGTCCTTCTGATGAAATGAAATTTCAGTAAATTTCTATATCTTTGTGCAGCTAAGGATTACTCTGCATTCTACATTTGATGTAATGTTCACATTGCTTAAATAAATGGGGTCGCATGAAACGATCGTACTGCATTAACTTTGGATATCCTTGCTGCTTATTTTGATTATATATATATATATATATATATATATATATATATATATAATGTATATATATATTTATTTATGTATTTATATATATATATATATAAATATTAATATATATATATGAATATATATATGTACATATGTATATATACATGAATATATATACACACTTAATATATATTCTTTAAACGGCCTACAAATTCATATCATTTTTAACAGTCCGATTTAGTTCACTAACATTAGATCCACTATCTTTAAACGAAGCCTCTACTGTTACTTAAATTTATTGCCAGATTGCGAATGTTTGGTAGCAAGCACAGATGTATATGCAAGCAAAATGTTTAACTCTCGGTTACATTCCCAGCTTGGTTGCTTTTAGACCTATCATTGATTTACTAGAAATTCCAGCCATGCATTACACAACTCTACCATTAATGTTTACACAATGGAAGGTCAAAGTGGGTAATGTGGTTAGAGATATACACAAGAGTTACATTTGGAACACATTTCATCAAAGTTCAAGTTCTAATTTAACTGGAGTGACCCAGGTTAAGAAGTAGCAATGACATATTATCGGAGGGGAGTCATTGTGCCAGAAATCCACTGCTGCAATCACTTAACAGTCTTTGTATAGCTACAAGCGTTGTTTCACTCTCCGTGTAAAAGTTCATGTAATTGTCATTTCAGTGTATGTTTAGTTTTCCAAGTATCAGCGTAGAGGCATCATTGTTAATTTGTTCAGCCATTGCAGACTCCTGGACGTGGAAATAGCGATTATTCTACAGCAAATGCTGACTCACACATACTCAGCTTCACCACTCGTAAATGAAGTCAATATCCGATGAAGTAAATTGAAAGTTTCAATCAGTGATATATATATATTCGTGAGGTAATATAATACGAGAGATCATTAAATAAAACGTATCGATTTCGTTATTTCCAGATAAGAAAATCACTCTAACTTTCTTGTAAAATAATTTTGAAGATTTGACCTCTTGAGTCTTATTAAATTTAGGCACAGTATTTCACACAGAAACACACACACACACACACGTAAATTTACACATACACACATATACAAACGTAAGTTTATATATATATATATATATGCGTATATATATATATATATATATATATATATACAAATATACATATATACATATGCATGTATGTATGTTTGTATCTCTCTCTCTTTCTCTCACTCTCTCTGTATATATATATATATATATATATATGTATATATCAGTTAGTATATATCATTCAATACACCAATACACTGATTAAATCGTCTGGTGAGATACATGTATATAACCCACTGTAGGTTTTTCATAAACATTTTCCAGATTACTACTTTCATGATTTCAGCTTTTATTCGTTTTTATTCCTTACATAACAATTCAATTTCTGCAATCTATAATAAATTTCGGTTTCTCTATTACAACACAGACGTGGTTATAAATATTTTACTAAATAAAATCAGCAAGTAGAATGAAATTGAATTGATAACTTTACAACATTTTACACGTGACGATTTCGTCGTTTGTCACGATGAGTATTCCGGTTCTTCGTTATTTTAGGATCGATGAAATAACGCAGTAGAGATGTACAACAAACAATTTGATCAGATTTGCCCTGTCCCCAAATTGTGTGGGCGTTTGTCGATACGGGAAATTAATATCGTTAGCAACTCTGTTCAATTTTATTAATTTGTCTCACTTCTCGGTGAGGTCAAGTTTGGCTTTTGTCCTTTCGGGGTCGATGAAATAAGTATTATTTGAGTACAAGGGGTTGATGTAATCAACATTCCCTTTCGCCCCAAATTTCATATTGTGTGCCGATAATAGAACGGATTACTTTGTCTCCCTTTGTAAAAGCAGCGATCTGGCACAATCCAGGAATAGTTATTAGCTATATTTCTTTCGGTGTTACTGTTTGAATTGCGCCGAGGTCGATCGTGCTGTCTATTATTTCAGTGTCAGTAAAATAAATACCAATTACACGTTGGAATCGATGTGATCGACCTGCCCTCTCGCCTCAAACTTGCTCTCTTGTGCCCAAATTTGAAACAATTATTTTGCCCTACTATATTCGTCTAGGAACTAATTTCCAGGATTGTATTTTTTCCCAGAAGGCAATATTTGTCAAGTAAGCTAACTATTCAATCAAATAGCGTCGTATTTGTTGAATAACCCCAAAGCACAAAACATTCTTGCATTTTTAAAGTACTTCATTACTTCTTTATATCTCAGAGAGATATAGTATGACAAATTCTGTAACAAAACTCAACCATTCAATTGCTCATGGAATCCACCGAATAATTCCCCACACAAAATTTCACTAGCAACGGTTTGGTTTGCCCGAAATTATGTGAGAAAATAGAAGACGAAGATGCTCCACTGTAGGGTCAAGTCTGGCTGAACATGAATGTGCAGGATCTGAAAATTCATTCTATATATATATACACGTATAAACTCAACCCCAGGCACATATATACACGTACAATATACAGTACATGCACAAATCCACACATATTTACACGCAATATACTCTCACATGTAATATTCGTGTTTAGGCATTTCTATTCAGAATATTGACTTTTAATATAAAAATTTAACTCTCGAAAAATACTGTGAATTTTGAAATCATACTATATTAATGAAGATTGCAAGCCTGTGGGTATGGATATATATAGATGTGTGTGCGCGTGTGTGTATGTGTGTGTGAGCGTGTCTGTATATATACATATGTATATATATATATATATATATA
>NC_068992.1:16212310-16213330 GCF_001194135.2 Octopus bimaculoides
ATATATATATATATATATACAGACATTTGCGCGTGAGTTTGAGTGTGTGTGTGTGTTTGTATGTGTGCGTGTGCTTGTGTCTTTGCTCCATGTTTATATATGTATACACAGATATATATATATACGCGCTTATGTAGTACAAAGCGAGCATTATTTTCTAAAATAATATTTTATTTTCAAAATATTATTTAAACAATCAACTACAAACAATATAATAATTTCCGGGTCACAGAAAATACCAAACCAAAAGCTTTTGCTGGTACGCTTTGATACGCTATGTTGTCATACAAAGTCACGGCTCTAAGTACAATATATTCCTGTTTTAATTGTTTCAATTTTCTGATCGACCAATTATGATATGGGCCATCTATACTGGCGTCAGTTTGGTGAATAGAGTCAAAATATATTGATCTCGGCGTTCTGTACATTAAGAAATTCAATGTGAAAGACTCTAGTGAAAACGTTCACTTTTATCTATCAAAACAAACGAAAATCACAACACACATTGTGACAGGACGGTGAAATCTAATATGAGCTAATTTTCTTAAGTGTAAGTGGCAATCGTTGAACCAATAACGAAAAATAACAAAATATTAAGCAATCAATAACATTATACTTACATACAAACATATGTGTATTGCAAGGAGGATGTGTGCATCTGAGAATATATATATATATATATATATATATATATATGTGTGTGTGTGTGTGTGTGTGTGTGTGCGTATATATATATATATATATATATACAGACATACACACACACACACACACACACATATATATATATGTGTGTATATGTGTATAAATATATATATATATAACTACTTATATATATATATATGTTCTGAACATACACACAAACACAGACACGCAGAGGCACACATACTCACATATGTTTATATGTAAATACATGCATACATAACTATAGTTGTTTAACACCCACATGCATATATGCGAGTGTATCTATACGCGTGCGTGTCCTTGAAGTTACAAAGAAAAGATATATATATATATATA
>NC_068992.1:16213355-16220511 GCF_001194135.2 Octopus bimaculoides
TATATATACACGTAAAAATAAATGATCATATGAAAGAGGAGAGAGGGAATGTAAAGTATGAGACACAAAACGTTACGCGTTAGAGGCGGAGAGAGGTATACCTATATAAGTTCATATTGACTTACGTAAATATATTGATCGCCCTCCTACATATTTTGTTTCTGATTTTGTGACTTTTGAGTCATATGTATATATATATATATATATATGCATATTTCTTTATTGCCCACAGGGCCTACATATAGATGGGGAAAACATGGTCAGACAAGGGGATTAAGTCGATTACATCGACACCAGTACGTAACTGGTACTTAATTTATCGACCCCGAAAGGATGAAAGGCAAAGTCGACCTCGGAAGTATTTGAACTCAGAACGTAACGGCAGACGAAATACCGCTAGGCATTTCGCCCAGCGTGCTAACGTTTCCGTCAGCTCAATAGTAAAAGTAAAACATTATCTAAACTAATGTTTTTTTCTTTCCTAATTCTTAACGAAGCATTTCCCTCTCCGATCATTCTCCGCCTGAAGCATTTGTAAGGTCAATGCCGTGACATATTGTGTGCGTGTTGGGATTTTAGAAAACTTTTTCCAGCTCTAATCGAATCTGGTTTACACCAAAGAGACCAATGGTGATATAAAAATGATAATACATGAAAAGAATACATAATAATAATAATAATAATAATAATAATAATAATAATAATAATAATAATAAGAACAACAACAACAACAACAACAATAATAATAATAATAATAATAATAGTAAGAAGAAGAAGTAGAAGAAGAAGAAGAAGAAGAAGAAGAAGAAGAAGAAGAAGAAGAAAAGAAGAAGGAGAAGAAATAGAAGAACAACAAAACACCAAGGAGCGTGAGTACTTAATAAGTCCATATTTTATCGACACTGAACTGCTGAAAAACGATGGTATTTCGGCAGGATGTGAACTGACACATTGAAACCAGAGACGAATGTTGCAAGTTATTCAATGTGAAGTTCTTACGATCGTGAATGACCCTGTAACCGAAGTTTCAACTCTTTAGATAGTTGTTCAAGAGTATCACAGAATGGTTTGAGAGATAATAGAGAATTAAGCATTTAGGGCGATGCGTTTAATATCCCAATATTCTGTCTAGCCATCCATACCCAGTCATATATGTGCTTTTATTATTGGATGTAAGAGCTTCATCAGATAACAATAACATTCGCAATGGATTGTGGGATTCCATCAGAAGCGCTGAAATAAAAAGAATGCATTAAAATTCATTGTTATAGACGCATTGTTGTTGGCACTCTGTCGCTTACGACGATCAACGGAACACCCTGCTCGTGAAATTAACGTGCAAGTGGCTGAGCACTCCACAGACACGTAGTTCTCGGGTATATTCAGTGTGACACAGTGTGACAAGTCTGACCCTTTGAATTACAGGCACAACAGAAACAGGAAGTAAGAGTGAGAGAAAGTTGTGGTGAAAGAGTACAGCAGGGTTCGCCACCATCCTCTGCCGGGGCCTCGTGGAGCTTTAGGTGTTTTCGCTCAATAAACATTCACAACGCCCGGTCTGGGGATCGAAACCGCGATCCTATGACCGCGAGTCAGCTGCCCTAACCACTAGGCCATTGCGCCTCCAATATAGACACAACATACTAGTATTTCTACATTCTAGTGCAGAAATGGGGCCTCACTATCCTTTACCTCTTACATCAATATTTGTATATATCATTGTGCAACAAACATGGAAAAGGCCTAAAGTCATCGTGTGATCTGCTGCAAATAACAATCGAACTATTTCAAATCACTCTGTAACTGTTAAAGCAACATTTAATATAGGTATTTATCATTGTAGTCCTCGACACTTTATTACACAAATCCAAGGACGATCATCGTATTTTGAGCATGGAATTATCCTTGATTTGAGAATAAATGATATAAACAGAAAACGCTGAGCTGTAATGGTGCTTGCAAGATACTATCAAGGGAAGACTATTGAATTTTCAATGTCTGTGTCGTTTTCTTCATAATAAAACATCAGTTTACAAAATCTGCCATTCGTGACTGGGGATATTAAGAGTAAATTGTCTCAGTTTCTTCCGTAACCTACACGAAACTTTTATGGCGGTAAACAGTAATGCGTACATATCATTTTTACATGCAAGAAGTGGACATCTACTTCGAAATTTTTACCGAGCAACCTTCGTTAGCGTAAGGAAGTTACTACACCGGAGTTTTAAAGTAAATCTACGCTTTTCTGAAAGCATAAAATAATAAAACAGATGGGGTACTCTACTGAAATGTACTCTACATTGTTGCGTGTGTACATGTGTGTATGTATGTGTGTGTGCGTGTGTATATATGAATGGGTAACGCTCGTCTTTTGAGCATAGTGTGTCTTTTGACTCAATAATTAGACCCCATCTTTGTAGCTTTATTTGCTTCAAAATCCATATATATATATTAATGCAAATCTCCTCATACAGATTTAATAATCCTTAACTTCTGCTATTAAGGGATACATTGAATTTTGCCTGAAACAGCTGTAAAACATTCTACATAAAATATAAATTTGTTTATACCATTGGTCTCTTTATCTCATTCTTTTATATATATATATATATATATATATATATATACATATGTGGGTGTGTGTGTGTGTGTGTGTGTGCGTGTATGTATGTTTGTATGTATGTATGTATATATATATATATATATATATATATATATATATATATATATATGTACATGCATATATATATATGTGTGTGTATGTATGTACGTATGTACTTATGCACGCATTTATGTAGACACGTATCTTGATGCATAAATAGAATAAGCGCCAAGTGCTTAATGAGTGTATGATTGATAGCATAATAACTGAAAGAAAAATAGAATAAAAACAAAAGACTCATATAATCAATAACAACTTACAAATGGCCGCTCATGCACTTCACGCCTATTTGTAACGTAATCTTATCACGTGGTCACCAAAGAAACTGTAATTTTTACCTCCGTATTTCAAAAGCCTTTAGATTCTAAATATACACAGATTGGCGATAGTAGATCAAAGGGATTTCATTTCATTGATCTTTTTCTCTCTTCACGTACTTTTCCTCTATGTGTGAAATTGTGCATCTCATTGTCCTGGAAACGCAATGCCCATTGCTGGAGGCATTGTTAATGTGTCTACTAAAATCTTGTTCAGTTGTGTATGGTTATATATGATGATGGATTATTTGAAGAGGACGTAAGAGGTTATACAACCGCATCAATAAAACTATCCATAAAATTAGATGGGAAGAAAGCAAACTATGTACAGTGAGAGTGTTCTGTTTTTTTCTTCTTACTCTCAATGTATATAAATGTGCATTTGAGAGAGTATGTGTGTGTGTGAGTATGCCTGTGAGTACATGTGTGTTAGTACTTGTGTGTGAGTATGTGTCTGTAATCATGTGTGTGAGTATGTGTGTGCTTGTGTGTATATGTGTCGGTACATAGAGGAATATACATAGAGATGCATTAGTACAGATATATATATGTATATATATACATATATATAGGCGTACATGCTATGCTATGCATACGTCTACACATGTCTGGTTGTGTTTGTGTGTGTATGTTAGAATGGGAATCAGAGAGTGTGTATGTGTGTGTTTCTCGGATAACTTTAAGGCCTAGAACTGTACGGGAAGGGATTGTGAATTCCCTTGAACTTAGTACTTCATTGCTGCTTCAAATTATCGAACCTCGTGGGAGGAGAGACGTCGTTGACAACGACGGTATTCGATTTCGAGACATAAACAGCCAGAACAAATACTACAGAACAATCGTTCAATTGGTTCAACGATGTGTTACATTTTACTGCCTTAATATATAAACATACGTACAAAACAAATATATATTGTTGATCTTACCATCAGGGAAGTGTGCACTATATACATACATACATACATAAATACATAGGGACAGACAAATAGATAGATATTCATACATAAACACCCCTCACACACACTCACAAATATATATATATTTCTGTATGCTATGTATGTATGTTGTATATTCTTGTATGTTGTGCGTGCGTTTGCTATTTAATATAGACCTCTGACAGATATATTTGTGAGAAAAAATCAATATTCAAGCTCCCACCAGTGCGCGAAATTATTTGCCTTTTCTAAGATCGCAACTAGCTGACTGTAAAAATGGATTTCAAATTGTGGTCATAGATATAGTTAGTCTTCCTCATTTCCGCATATTTCAAAGCTTTTCTTTCAATTCACTTTCCGATACAATGTAAATCATCGTTTGTATTAAACCTATTTTCTCATGATATTAAATCCATTATAAAATACTTATTTCACATGGCAAATTTTTTCGCTCGATACACTTTCTCTAGAGACATATTTGACCAACAAAGCTTATACAAGTTAACGTTCACCATATGAACTCATGCGATTGAAAATAATTGAAATCTGACGAGGAACATTGTTCATATTCTTTTTTTTTAGCTTTTTAGAACACATTATTGAAAATGTTTTCCATGTGTTCTGAAAGTCAGGAATGAGATGTTTCTTTAAATACTTAGCTATTACACGCAGGGTGCCACAGGTAGCTCAACTGAATCGGTACAACATATATATATATATATATGTTTTTTTTCATTTCAGAATTAATGCAACTACAACGCGAAATATTCTTCAGTATGTTAGGATTTTTTGTCAGCATATACAGAAACGAATCTAATTATTGAAAACCAACCCAATTAGGCGTTTGACATTTTAGCTCCGCAGCATATATGAGAACAGCGTGATTACTAACTTCTAAGATGTTATTTTAGTGAGGTTGTATGAATAGTCATAGACTAGATAGCTTAAATATCACAGGACTTTTAGTGGGTAGACTACTGATGTTATTAAACTGTATTTAAAGAAACGAATAGGAATATATATCGTTGATTAAACTATATAAGACATTGATAATTGAGCATTTAATGGAGCAATAAAGTAAGAGAAATGTAACACATTATATAAGATATAAGTAATATGACTCACCTAATATATGCATCCACCAAAATAATTCACCGAAGTAATTGGTTTTGAGATCAATAAAAGCACAACGAGATGAATGTGTAATCCTGAAAAGAAACAAAATAAACTGAATTTTCTTTAACTAAGAGAAAAAACAAAACTGATATAAGTTAAATAAATTTTGTATATGAAACTAATGTTAAGATTATTTAACTATAAAAGAAAAAAGAATATACTGCTCTCTGTACCATCGGTCATTCAGTTAGGGATAAACATGAATTTAGAAAAGGAATAAAAGGCATTTGATGTGGTATACAAGGAATATACGTAATGGTAGAATGAAGATGCAATTATCAAACATTGGTAAGTTGCTTTAATGCTTCTGGAGTGATGCTATAAAAAATATCGGCGGGCATGTGAATTTAATGGAACAGCTATTAACTTTTAATAAAATTTGAAATTATACTATGCGTAACTCTGCTCTTTAATACATCCAGTATGATCTTATGAATGTGTGTAATACATGGACTGTTCTCTCATCAGTCAATGATAGAGAGTCTCATACCAAATGTTATTCTCTCTCTGAGTCGTTTGTTTTGTTGCTAATTAAGAACGAGTTAAGAATTACTTGCAATCACACAAGCACCCAACACATCCCATGCTGGGATGAAGACGTCTAAAGCAATCTTATGAACTGATTTCGAGTTATGTTCTTAAACACAGAACAGATGAAAGACAACGTGGACTTCTGCAGTGATGGAACTCATAATTGAAAGGAATGTGATAAACACCAAAGTAGTTTTAGCTTGACACTATTCCTTCTATAATTCAACTTCCTTTAGGCAAGAAGGATATTAATCGTAGAAAATACGAAATTACTTCAAAGGCAACTGAAAACTATATTTCCATTCAATCGATAACAACTAGAGAAACCTTCAACTAAAGAATTATCACCAAATTAACTGTGTTGGTTTCTCTTGTCATGTTTCGTACTTTCTATTTTATTTTGTCCTTTTTTTACCTTTTATCTGTTACCTGAAACCTTACAGCTATATCATTTACGGTCAATTAGGCTAGTTTCAATTAATCCATATTCCACGTGAAATAGGTTGTAGAAGACTCTAGATTTTAATTTAAGAAGACCTGTAATAACAAAAGCTTAAAGTAAAACACAAATATAACTATTTCAACGTTTGATTGCGACACCTTGTGATGTATTCTACATTGATTATACATGTTTCGCATCATACAACTTTTCTCTAATCTTTGAATTTCATATACACGAAATCCATTGTAATATTTAAAGTTCTATAATGCATCCAAATGAACGAAGTGTAGATATCAGTAGTTGAGATAGGCGGCGAGCTGGCAGAATCGTTAGCACGCCGGGCAAAGCGTTTTGCGGCATCTCGTCCGGCTTTACGTTCTGAGTTCAAATTCTGCCGAGGTCGACTTTGCTTTCATCCTTTCGATCTCGATAAAATAAGTACCAGTTGCGTACAGGGATCGATGTAATCGTTCCACCACATCCCTCGAACTTTTTGGCCTTGTGCCCAAATTTGAAAACGATACTTATAACTTAGTATAGAACAAGCTAGAAAACAATAAATAATCAAAATAGTCAAAGTAAATCATCTGATTTCGAGAAGCAATTAACATCCTTAGGGAAAAATTAGAACCAAACCCGTTCATCTGACCTGCAATTTATATATGCTGCACCTAGCTAAAGGGAAAATAAATATTGATCTCATTTTAAGATCCCGCAATATTCCGGTATTGTTTCATGTATTTCTTTTGGAGGAGCGATGCATATAAAATGGGACATTAAAACTGCAGAAATATCTGTATTTGAATTTGTCGAGCAACAAGTAAGCAGAAATAGAAACCTAGTCCTCGTTGTATCACTAAGCATTCACTTCTTGCGTGAAAGAGTATTACTTGGTAACATACTATGGTCTAGGTTTCTCTTAGTTTCAGAGGCGTTGCATACAGAGAGACATCTTGAGACAGCAGAATATCTCGTGAAACAGATGGAGTGGAGAACGGTTTACCAACACCTGGATTGACATTGCACCCGCAGTGGTAACTCGTGCAACTGTAATTAAATACATTCCTCCAAGACATTTTGTCCATCATATATA
>NC_068992.1:16220958-16227357 GCF_001194135.2 Octopus bimaculoides
GCTACTGTGTATATATATATGCGTATTCCACACACCACTCGACATCTTGTGTTGTTTTATTTACATCACCGTAACTTAGTAGTGCGGCAAAAAAGATACATAAAACACGAAGTTTAAATCGGATAAATACCGGGATAAATTTTTTGTGATGAAACCCTTGAAATCGGTGTCCGTACGGTGGCTCAGTCAAATGTAGGAAATAAGTGAAATTATAATAGCAGAGCATAGGAAATAGAGATAGAGAGAGATGGTGTGAGAGAGAGATGGTGTGAGAGAGAGATGGTGTGAGAGAGAGATGGTGTGAGAGAGAGAGAGAGAGTGACAGTTGGGAATAAGGGAGTTTGAACTAAATTGGAAGAAAGGAGAGAAGTATTGTGTTGTCTGGATTTAGTGATAATTTCTCTTTTTACGTAAAGCGATGTAAAGCAATAGTGGAGGCGCAATGGCCCAGTGGTTAGGGCAGCGGACTCGCGGTCATAGGATCGCGGTTTCGATTCCCTGACCGGGCGTTGTGAGTGTTTATTGAGCGGAAACACCTAAAGCTCCACGAGGCTCCGGCAGGGGATGGTGGCGAACCCTGCTGTACTCTTTCACCACAACTTTCTCTCACCCTTACTTCCTGTTTCTGTTGTGCCTGTATTTCAAAGGGTCAGCCTTGTCACACTGTGTCACGCTGAATATCCACGAGAACTACGTTAAGGGTACACGTGTCTGTGGAGTGCTCAGCCACTTGCACGTTAATTTCACGAGCAGCCTGTTCCGTTGATCGGATCAACTGGAACCCTCGTCGTCGTAACCGACGGAGTGCCAAGCAACCAACATGTAAATTAATGTCACTAAATAGAAAAAAAAAACATCAATCATCCTGTACAAGCGAATGATCACCAGTTTAAACGTTGTTTATTCCATAGGCGTTAGCTATATGAGTGACACTGTCTTGCTATTTGCTCTAATGAATTTTTAAGGAAAGATCTCTATGCAACTTAACATACGAAGTCTATCTGTGTTAATTTTCTATCTAACTGCGTTCCAGTGATATCCTAAAGGCCATAAAAACGCGGCGAAACAATTTCAGCGGAAAATTCTACCAGTAGTTACAATTTTGGAAAATGCTAAAGTATGCTTAAAGGAAATTACGAAAGCTCTCAATAATTGCAATAAAATAAATGGCGCCATGTTTTTCATGCTGTTACTGCAATCTCAATTTGTTGATTGATAAACTAAACTGTTCGCCAAGCTAATTACGTAGTCAGTTTATTTGTTTCAAGACAGCATTATTCAGATAATAAATGTAAGTTATTTCGAACCAATAGAATTATTGATAGATGGTAAGTATTTCTAACTTGAATTTTCAAAAGAACTTCCCTGATATGTCACTCGACAAATGTCATATGATAAACTGTGTTCAGGTGTTATACATTTCAGTTCATATTTTTCATATTTTTCTTCCTAGCTTCGAAACGAACGATAAGTTCATTTTAGTAATTGACACTCTCATTTCAGAGAATTGAATAATCAAACACACTATATACTGACACACAATTTTTCCATTTTATTTTCGCTATTAAACATCCCCGCGACACCATTCGTATTTACAATGGGGACACGAAAAATACGATGAAAATCTAGAGTTACTCATGGTCGGTGAATTTTTAATAAAAATGCGAAGGGGGTTTATCAATGCAAAAATCAATATCCACCGGAATAATCACACTTCCTGATTTTTTAATGTTAAAAATCTTCCTGACAGCCGTTTTTATAATCCCTAAAACTATCGTAACCTTTGATCAAGATGTCTGGCCTTGAAGAGAGAACAGCCAAAGAGACGGACAGACGTACAGACAGACGAACAAAACGCCCATTATAGAAACATAGCAAATCTGCCCATCTACGATGGGAAATAAAGGGATAGTATCGCAAATCTAAACTCTCTAAATTCACGAACTATATGGAGGTGGGGTGGAATCCAGAGTTAATTCTCGTCGCCGGCGTTTTAGCAAAAAAAGGTGATTTATTAATACAAAACTTAATATCCCCTAAATAATCATACATTTTCACATTTTTTTTTTGCTAAAAGTCTTCCTAGTTACCTCCTTCGTAATCTAGAAAACCATCGTGGCCATCGGTCCAGCCGTTTGACCATGAAGTGGGAATGCACGGACAGGCGGAGAGACGAGCAGACAGACGGACATAACGGCCATTGTAGTAAGATGTGTGCATGCATGTAATTATTCAGCTTTATTTCAAGATTTCTTGCCAATAGAGAAACAACCGGTTTCTAACCTAAATGCAAGGCTCCTTCATTGGAATTTCAACATCAAAAGGATATTTTTGTATGTATGTATGTATGTATGTATGTATGTATGCATGTATGTATGTATGTATGTGTATATATGTATATATATATATGTGTGTGTGTGTATGTGCATGTGTGTGCGCGCGCGCGAGCTAGTGTGTACGTTTGTGGTTATAGTTATACACACAGACACTCACATACTTACATAGGCCCCCCCACACACCTTATCCTTTCATGAGAAAGGAATGTAGTGCAAATCACTCTTTACTCTTTTTCAAAAACTGGTGAGGTGAAGGGTGGAAGATTTTTTTCAAATCTCGTTAAAAGCTCGCAATGTGCCAGAAGTGTTTTTAAACCAAAGGAAATATTAAGTTCTCGGCCAAAGACGAGAAAATCTGCATTTGAACTACGAAAGCAGAGAACAAAGTCAAACACCGCATCTGTTCCAGATCGTCTGAACACATACCGCTGGACTTTGTATCCGAGGCTAGACCACTTCGTCTAATTCGCAAACGCTAAATATGCAGAGGTAAAGAGCAATGAAATATCAGTGCATCCGGTGTCACAATGATAATTTGCATTATATGCAAATGTATTTAAAGCAACAACACCGAATGGACAATTATCGTGCGCAAAAGAATTAGCTCTTGTTTAAAATATATCTATTTGATATAGCTTTGCTCTATCAATTACAATGTTGTTATCTCTGTAATATTGCACAAATGTTAAATAGAAGGTAATGTCTTTCCTGTACCTATAACATTTTCAATTTTGCTCACAACAAAGGCGGGGAAAGGATATTCTGAAGGACATAAAACAGCAGCAAATCTAATTTAATAGGAAAATGTATTTGTTTTTATGATTTCAAAACAATGTGGAGTGAAGCTTAAACCAAATTAAGAAACTTGGCAATGTTTAGGATAAAATAAGTGTCGACTTGTTCTACACGTCGTAATGTCTGTTAGACTTTGTTGATTGATCAATTATTCATGCAGCTAATTAGCAAGTACGTTTATCTTTAACAAGACAGTATTATTCACATAAAACTGGCAGTTGTTCCGAAACAATAGATTACTGATACAATGTGAGATCTTTTGCTTTGAGGTGTTAATGAATTCTAATTCTGATTCTGCTTCTACAAATATCAGTCTAAGACGATAATTTTGTTTTGTTACCGTTTTCTTTTTGAATGCTTAAAACCTGCGTAGAGTGGATATGCGTGAGCACGTATACATACACGCATACACATCACTGCATCACCGTATTTATCAGATTATCAGGTGTTGGTCACAACGAACTTTTGATTCTTTCTTAATTGCACCATTGTTTTCCATCTCAGGAGAAGTCGTTTAGCTAAATCGTCTTCTCATTGTGGTGGAAGCCTTCCGAGTCTCCTTTCCCGATATCTTGGCTACTACTGGGCAGCCATGAGTCATGTGACCTACTTGGCCCAGCTGAGCTTGTTTAAGTATTTATCGGTTACGTCATTCTTTCAATTCCATTCTCGAATTAACTCATTCCCGATATGAATCGTGATGAACTCCCTATCATGGATCTTTCCATAGCCAAGTAAAACGTAAGCTACTACGGAGAACATCGAATGGCTACAGGATGTATGCATACATGCATACATGATGCATACATACACAACACGCACACAGCATACACACACAACACGCACACAGCATACACACACAACACGCACACAGCATACACAGACAACACGCACACAGCATACACACACACTCACTGTAAATTAGTAACAAGCGGCAAAACCTAAAATTATGTACACATTTAATATCATTCGAATAACGCTCAGGGAAAGAAGAACGGTTAAAGAGTAAATGTGAAACGTTTCGGATATAGTCCGTCATCGGAAGTCATTTAATAGTAATCCACACAAGTGCCTTAACGCTCGACTCGCTGCAACGCAGGCAGAAGCATATGTTTAGAAGTCTTTTGGATGAATTATAGCAGTAAGTGATCGATTCAACCTTGTCAAGTAGCATCATGCTGTTTCTACTTTTATAATACCGAGCATTCCATACGCTAGACGCTAATTCGTCCAGCTACAAGGTGGTGCTCAGCATGGCTGTAGTCTCATGAGGGGAAAAAAATGAAAGATAGAAGATAAAAGTATTTTGAACTCATAGCGGCACAGACGTGGCAGTGTGGTATGAGTTTTGCTTCCCAATCACATGGTACTGGGTTTAGTCCTACTACGAGACACCTTGGACAAATATCTTCTACTATAGCCTCGGACCGACCAAAGCCTTATGCGTGAGTTTAGTAGACAGAAAATGAAAGAAGCCCATTGTGTACATACATACATGCATACAAACATACATACATATATATATATATATATATATATATATATGGGAGAATATACAAAAAATAACAACAGACGAGGACAGGTGGTGTAAATAACAAAAGTATATATATATATATATATATATATATATATATATATATATATTCTTTTATTATTTTACTTGTTGCAGTCATTTGAATACGGCCATGCTGGAGCACAGCCTATAGTCGAACAAATTCATTCGACGTAATATGCTTGAAGATGGAGCCACAGTATGGCCGCAGTCTAATGACTGAAACAAACAAATGAAACAGAAATGTGTATTTATAGAAGTGGATACTTATATGTGTAGTTTCTGGTGTGTGTATATGTGTGTGTGTGTTTTTTTCGTGTCATGTGTGTGTAAATATATGCACACACACAATCACAGACAGACAGACGCGCGCGCACACACACACACACACACACGCACATATACATACTTATATACTTGAACAAAACATACGTATATGTATGTACACGTCTGTTTTTATGTTTGAGTACAGCATGTGTCACGGCGGCGCTTAATAGTTTATTTGGAAATAAGATTAATCAAACAAAATAATTTCTTTCCGCAATAAATGGCAATTATGTGCATTGTGATACAATTATTTCTCCAGATAGCGTCTACAGCGGTTGTCAACTGTGTTGAGTGTAACTAAAAATGAGGAATATTTACAACGAGGAATACGTCGCAGACCAGCGACAGTTCAGCGTAAATATGTGTCTGTCCAGGTTTGTGTATGTGTAGTTCTGCGTGTGCTTCTGTGAGAGTGCACAAGCTTACGTCTGTGGGTTTGTGTGCAAATATAGAAGTGATATGAATTCAAAGAACGAGTTACTCATATGCAAGCAAACTGCAATATGCGTAAGAATATATATGTGCGTAACACGACAAGATTAACTGTGATGATACGTACATATATTTCGCTCACACTCAGTTAAAAGTGCGTGTGTGTGCATGTGTGTGCGAGTACACAGTGCATACCCGAGTGCATGTGCGTATTTGTAATGGACTGTTTGTGTCTCTGTTTCATGCTCTGATCTTAATGTCACGTTCTTTGAAGCTTTAATCGATACCTTATTTACAGAACATCATTTATAAGTGAATTCCGTTACGTATCTATTTCTTGAGGATATACATACACAAGCACACACACATACACACACGCGCCCACACATGCATACACACACACACACACACACACACACACACACACATATATATATACTTGTGTATGTATACACATATATACGCACATACATTCACAGACACACACACATAAGTAGTCTAAACGTAGATTAGACAAACTCCAATAAGTATGTGGAATGTCACATGTATGAATGCCTTCCCTCTCTATTTGTTTGTCCATCTCTCTTCGTATACGCACGGTCGTAAACAAACAGAGACACACATAGGGGGAAGTCACACACACACACACACACACACACACACACACACACACACACACACACATAACATATATATGTATGCATAAGAGGGAGAGAGAGTGTGTGTGTGAGAGAGGAGAGAGAGAAGTGTTAGTGTTGTGAAAGATGCAAGAACAACTTTAGAAAGTTAGTTAAAAAGAGAAAGAGAGAGTGAAGTAAGACGGTAGTGGAGAAGAACAGAACTTCATTTCTTGGAGATATACATACATACATGCATACATACATACGCGTATGTATATGTGTCTGTGTGAATATATATACATAAATACATACACATATATATATATATATATATATA
>NC_068992.1:16227506-16233622 GCF_001194135.2 Octopus bimaculoides
CATGTATATATATAGATATAAATAAAACTTACTTGGAAAAGATGCTTGGCGTTCGATTATATAATAATATGAATAATATATAAATATATGCATATATCCATACATATATGTACATACCTACATCTATATGTATATATACATACATGCATATATGGGTACAGGACATCAAAAAAAAAAACCTTAAACACAATGAGAAACGAAAACAAAGAAAACGAACTTTTTCGAACAACGAAAAAAACAGAGAAATGAGACATGCAACATTTTCCCTGTTTCATCTACTCTGCGTTTCGATCACACAGGAATAGTTAATAGATAGGAAAATGAAATGTAGTTTGGTGACTCAAGAACTAGAACATTAAATTCCAAACATTCTCAGGTAAAAGCAACAAGAATGTAAATTTGCCGAGAAAAAAAAAAACCGAAAATACTGAACAAGTTGTTTAGTAGAGATTCAGTATCCGCCCATCGTAGCTTGAACAAAAGCAACATAATATTTGTGAGGGAACGAGCTAAAAGCTACAGGGGATCAACATAGAAAATGAATTATTAATTTAGTAAAAGAGGCTACATGGGGAGATGAATTAGAACAAGAATTCGGCAATCGTTTTGAACAACAACAACAACAAAATTATATACTCGATAGTGCAACACTAGAAGCAACCCTGAAAAATGGCAAACAAAGGAGATATGCACAGGCCTAGATCATATTAGAGGGCATTGGGCCAACAGTTTTAAAATTTAATAAATCCGTACGGGAGTAGTAACAAGAACACTTTAAACGTACCCACGTGATTGCCGAAAACAATCATCCTTTTTTCCCTAACATTATCGAAGCCATTGAAAGCTAAAAGTTAGACTGTCAACAGCCATCGCATTTATCATTCCCAAAATATCAAAACATTCAAAGCAGAAAATCTTTTGCCCTATATCTTGCACAAAGCATCAGACATGAAATATAAACGGACTGACCAAACCCCGCAGGATTATTTTACTACAAACGATATTATAACTCATTAAAGCTTGGATGAAAAAAAAAAAGATATTTGGGAATGCATTGAGCCCTACTAATTAATAAAATGACATTATAAAGAATCGCACAAACTCCAAAGCGATTGGAGCAAAGTGTGGTTGAACACGGATTCTTGGAGAGAGAATGTGACTCCTTAATTTATACATTACAAATGAAAAACGTTAGGTCTACTTTGAAGACAAAAATATAATATGCATACATATATACATGCACATACGTATACCTATGTATATAAGTGTATATATGAATGTATATATATATATATATATATATATATATATATATATATATATATATATATATATATATATTCACATATATATACGTACATACATATATGTGTAAATTGTAAAAAAAATTGTATATATCCATACATAAGTTTGTTTGCAATGTATATATTGCGTATATATATATTGTATATTATATCTATAGGTGTATGTGCGCGTGTGCGTGTGGGAGAAGCGTGTTTATTTGTGTATGTGTGTAGATCTGAGTGTGTATGTCGTAATCAGTAGTCTTTCATGCTGAACTCTATGTATTTTGGTCCTATCTTTAATTTAGTAATGTGTGTTAAAATGTGCGCCTACATGTACGATTTCTTGTACAGAAGCAATTATGAAATTTTTTAAAGAATTGAAATTGATAGTATTCATCACGCTATTCGAATATTAGGTTTTTTTTTTTTTTGCAATATTCATAGTATTCTTAAAATTTTGTAGTATTGGTTCCTTAATTGCAATATTTATATTTTCTCGTTTCTTGAGTAATTAATATTTCGTAAGGAAATTTGATTATTCGTGAATTTATGGAAGATATTCGGCATCTTCTAATTAAATATGCGTGACCCCTAATCCACATGTGTAATCTTGAGATATCCGTCGTAATATGATTCTGAAATATAATCAAGCGAAATAAATGCATATTTATTTATCACAGGTGAGTGTGTGGGAGAAATGTGAGTTACTATTGAATTCTAAAGTAAATATCTTACTGTATAAATATAGAATCAATTAGAATGGCACTGTGTATCATGTAAATCGACCAGGATAAACATAAACATCTTTCAACTCATATCAATGTCACTTGATAACAAAACGAAGGGGTACATTACATAATAAACACTGTAAGACATGATATCTGAATAAATGAAGTGATAGTCGAACACGAAAATTCGTTGACTTGAATATGTTAGGATGGAAGGAAAGTATTGTCACATTTCAATATGGGAAAGAAGGAAGCGCTTCTTTGGTCGTAATTGATGTATTCAATCGGGATAATAGTTCCCTACATTATGATAACCTAATCTCTTCTATTTGGCAAGTGGTTGATCCTTCCGCCGCAATATTCTTTACATGACTAAACAAAGAACACTCGATATCATTTTAACCTCTTCACAGTTAAGTGACTATTTTCCATCTAAATAATGTTGCAATGATCTGAAGAGATCTTAGTTAGACAGAAAAGAGTCGGAGGTGTATGGAGGACAAATAAAACGTCAATAGTCAATTCCATAATCCTTTCCTAACTTAGTTAATATGTGGTCATGCATTGTCCTTTAAGAGCGGAGCAACATCCCTTAAGGAGGGACCAATGACGAGCGTTTCTTCTGTAAATTGTGTAATGTCACCATTCGACATCAATACATCTCTGAATTAGTCCTTTCGTTTTGGTTTAACACTTCATTACAGACTATACTCGTCATATCCCGCCAAACAAAGAAAATTATTGCTTTCGAGTGTAGTACTGGCTGGTTTCACCTTTTTAGTTGGGTGTTGTTTTCGTTTGATATGATTGTAGAGAGCTTACTTTCATCACTTATGATGATTCTGCACAGGTAAGGTTCGGTAGAAGATCTACTCTTCAATAGTGGAGGGGAACATATTTGATTAAGCTGAGAATTAGTCAAATAACGAGGGAGCTACGGACAAAATTTAGACACTTTTCTTAAGTTATGAAGGGGTTTTAAACTCGGACTATGACAGGAATTCAGTTTGCTTTAGATTATTTTCATCAAATATTATTTTCAGAAGCTCAATATTTACGGAATCTAGTCGTCTAGATTAAGGGGAATTTGCGAAAGAAGCACGAAATATCTGTACAAAGCAAAGTGAGTTAATGGCGCTCTCAACTGAATCGAAACGAAATAATAACGTTGTGGCCTGAGACCAAGTCAAACATTTCCAAGAGAGGAATTTAATAGATAGAACTCGCCGTCAATATATAAATTTATTGGTCTAAGTAAATATAGGAATATGAACTTGTTTTAAGTACAGAACGGCCATAACTTTATTTTCAAAAGCATTTGTCCGAACCAGTATTCTCTCCTTCGCTGCTGTTTTAGTAGAAATCAATACAGCAAGAGATCGGAAGAGAACACGAAAAGAATCGCTCCCTTACGTACTGTATCATAGTCTTACCGTCTGCAAATATATATATTTTACTACCAGACTAAATAATCTCGAGAGTCTCGTCCATTTATTTTCTGTTCATCTAGTGATGTGATAGAATCTCCAGAAAGCAGCAAGAAATCTGATACTGTTGTGTTGTCTAGCAGTCGTGTACTTGTAATATAAGTTGTGAAAAAGCTGCTACATATCTTTTGCACTTTTATTCTTTTACTTCTTTCAGTCACTAGACTGCAGCAATATTGAGAAACTGCTTTGAAAAATTTTATCCGAATAAAGCAGCCCCAGTACTATTTCTTTTTAAAGACCTGTACGTGTTCTATCAGTCCCTCTTGCAGAACCACTAATTTACGCAGACCTAAACATACAAACATTTGTCGTGAAGCGGTGGTAGGGGACACATACAGACACACACATGCATACATACATACATATATGTACACACACACACATGCATACATACATACATACATGTATGTGCACACACACATGCATACATACATACATACGTATATGTACATACACATGCATACATACATAATACATACATATATGTACAAACACACACACACATATATGAGAGATTTCTTTCAGTTTTCCTCTACCAAATCCACTCCCGAGATTTTGGTCAGATTGAGGCTATTGTAGAAGAGATCTACTGAAGGTGCCACACAGTAGGACTGAATCTGGAGTCATTTGGTTGTGATCCAAACCTTTTACTATACAGCCACAACACACCACACAGGCACATCACATAATTATGCTCGCTTCCTCTTTGATCTATTTCAGACGTTACTTCGCTTCACATGATTTTCCACTTTCCACAAATAGCGAATGGGTGATGGACGGAGCTCAGTAAACTTTATAGTTCTTGTTATGCATGTTAAAAACGATATATTTATTGGTCACCAGAAATTTACGCGATATTTCTTAATCATCTCCGATTTAAATCTGCAATACTGATTCGATCTTAGGGATAAACAGATTTTCCTTTCTTTTTCCCCTATTGTAATGTGATAGCGACAACAAAAAATATGCTTATAATAATGAATCTTTGAATTTCTTTATCTTCGATAATATGCTTAATAATCGTTTTTAGATGCCAAAGAATAAAGCATTTTATATTTAGGTTTCCCTCTAACATTAACTACAAATTTTATGTGTTCATAACCCAAAATACCGATCCATACGACATCGTTCAATGCGACATTTAACTTAAATTGTGGCTTTGATTCGTCTGTGAGTTTCTTAACATGTACCTCTTATGCGTTAATGAAATTGAACACTTTTCTTCCGAAAATCTTTTCTCCAAGACACACACGTACCCACTCAAACACAAACGCACACACACATATGCACAAGGCACGTACAGCCACATGAACACACACACACATACATACATATATATATGTGTGCATATATGTGCATATATATATATATATATATATATATATATATATATACAGGTGTTTCGCTCAATAAATACTCACAACTCCCGGTCTGTGAATCGAAACCGCGATCCTATGACCGCGAGTCCGCTGCCCTAACCACTGGGCCATTGCGCCTCCACTTCTGCTATACATTAGATATAGAGAAACATATCTTTCTTTCTATATCAGTTCGTTTGTGTCTGCCACTGTTACGCTCGTAACATTCTCTTGCGAACAACATATTTAAATATACCAACGCATTTCCTGTCTCTTACTAATTCACTCTAAATACTACAACTGATCGACTTTGATCTATAAATTGTCTTGTCTCATCCCCATCATCAACAATAAGGGAAATGTAGGTTATAAAGTATCTGGTTTTCGTTTTTGACGGAATATGTAACGTAAAAAAAATTATGGTTTGGCACAGCGAACTGGTATTACTCTGTCTAATCCACATATGAAGATGAAACATATGCAGATCAATAAAGTGTGCTACATTTGATTATTCTTTTTTCTCAGCTTCGCTAAATATTCAGCACATCCTCAATTCAATTAATATCTTGCCACGTTCAACTTATCATCAAATTCCACACCTATTATTAATTTGGTTTTCTTGCAGTGAAGGGAAATGTTTTAAGAAGAATGGATCAAATAAAAACAACACAAACGCACATATAATCGTACAAAAGACATATTCAAATATATACGTACTTATGTGTGCGTGTATGTATGTATAAGAATAAACACAAATGTACGAGAAAGGAGGAAAAGAGAATACGTAAATAAACACACACACGCACACGTACACACACACACATGCTCTTTACTCTTTTACTTGTTTCAGTCAATTGATTGCGGCCAGGCTGGAGCTTCGCCTTTAGTCGAACAAATGAATACCAGCACTTATTCTTTGAAAGCCTAATAATTATTCTCTCAGTCGCTTTAGCCGAACCGCAAGGTTACGGGAACGTAAGCAAACGAACATCGGTTGGCAAAGCGATGGTGGGGAAACAAACACAGACACACAAACACGTACATACATACACATATATATATATATATATATACGACGGTCTTCTTTCAGTTTCCATCTACAAAATCAACTCGCAAGGCTTTGGTCAGCCCGAGGTTATATTTGAAAACACTGACCCAAAGTGTCACCCGGAAAGATGTGGTTGCGAAGTAAGCTTCTTACCACACAGCCATTCCTGCGTCTCTCTCTCTCTCTCTCTCTCTCTCTCTCTCTCT
>NC_068992.1:16233761-16234781 GCF_001194135.2 Octopus bimaculoides
TGTGTGTGTGTGTGTGTGTGTGTGTGTGTGTGTGTGTGTGTGTGTGTGTGTGTGTGTGTTGTGTGTATGAATCTATGTACATATGCATGTATTTGTGCGAAAGGAAAACAGACAGAAACAGAAGAAAACTTGATATCGAACACTGTCTGATAAAGGAAGTTCAAATCGATATGGTAACTAACAGATGAAAAGTATGTAAATCAATGGGAAATACCCTCAGATATCATTCTAAAGATTCTTTCGCAGTCTTACGAGAGTTTCACTGTCATCTAAATCAAAGAAGAATTTTTAAACCGGAACCACCACAAATATTTCAAACATGATTGAATATCTTTGATTTCTTTAAAAGAAAGTACTCTATATTTAAGAGAAGGATTTGAAGAATGGATAAAACTGATACTCAACCATTTCCAAGGAAATAGATATGTCGGTAGTTGTAACAGAAAATTTTTTGAAGATGGAGAAAATAGTGCAATTTGTGATTTGAAAATAAGATACTGCAGCTAGTGCCGTTCCAAGATATTTTTTGTCTCAGTATATATTCAACATGCCTTCGGCTACAGCAAATGTGTAAGTTTTCAGTTGTGAAGGGAAATTCTGGTAATCACTATTTTGTATTTTCTAATGGTGTTTAATAGGGAAAAATATAGCATTCACCGCATTTCGTTCGAGAAATATCTTCAAATATGTGCGGATGTCTTCCATCAAATCTGAATCACGGAGCATTATTGGAATAGACACCCTTACCTCCACACTGTTCTTTGGAATATTGGTTGAAGAATGCATATCATGTTGATACGTAGCCCATGGGCACGTGTATTATACACACACACACACACATACATATATGTAAGTATATATATATATGCATATCTATGTCTCTCTCTCTCTCTTTTACGCTATTTCTCTTACTCACTTTCTCACTCTCTCTCTCTTACTCTCTCTTTCACAATCTCTTTCTTACTCTCTCTCACTTTCTCTGTCTGTCTGTCTGTCTGTCTGTCTGTCTGTCTGTCTGTC
>NC_068992.1:16234847-16242083 GCF_001194135.2 Octopus bimaculoides
CTATATATATATATATATATATATATACACACACACACGTGTTTGTACGTGTGTACGCGCATAGGCGCATGCGTGCGTATATTTGTGTTTCTATTTTTTGTTGGTATTTGCCCAACTGAGCCAAAGCTTGACAATTATTGTTAGTTTGTTTACATCCACGAAGTTAGCGGCTCGACAAAAACGAACGATAGAATAAAAACCAATCATTAAGAATAATCACTGGGGCCGAGACCTAGGACTGACACGAGTGAAAGATAAATTCTACAGATAAAACATACAAAATCAGTAAAGAAGTTAAGAACAATTTTCAACTAATTTGGTATGAAATAGATTACATTGAACTCGATGTAAAAGTACAAATGGAACTCTATAAGACTTGGATATATTCTTGGTGTATTTGAGCCCTGGGAAAATATGTAATGTCTAAACTGCTAAAAGAAAGCAATTTGATATATTAGTGTTATAATACAGTTCTATATCTAAGAGATGAGGAATTATGTACATTATTTACTATTGATGGATATTTGTCCTCATCTTGTTTGTTGTTAACACAATGTTTCGGCTGATGTACCCTCCAGCCTTCATCATGTTTCTTGGGGAAATTTCAAACCTGTGTTCTCATTCATAAGATATTTTCTGATGTTGTTGTTGTTGTTATTATCATTATTATTATTATTATTATTATTATTATTATTATTATTATTATTATTATTATTATTATTATTATTATTATTATTATTATTATTATTATTGTTCAGTAGTTTTATTTTTATAACGTGCTTTCACTTCACTACCGAGCGCAGCTCTGTGCGCCTTGGGTATGTGCTGTGGTTTGCTGTGGTGCTCTTATGTTTACTGTATTGAAAGTGTTTCACGTAGAATGTGTGCAATACCCAGTTGTGCAATTTTCTGTATCTTATATATATTTGTAAGTCCTGGTGTTTTTGTTATGTATTTGTCTGAATATTTTTTTTATTATACCTAAGGCACCTACTATGATAGGAATTGTTTCTGTTTTTAGACTCCACATTCGAGTTATCTCTATTTCCAGGTCTTTGTATTTTGAAAGTTTTTCCATTTCTTTTCGAGAAACGTTGTCATCTGCTGGTATTGATAGATTATTATTATTATTATTATTATTATTATTATTATTATAATTACTATTCAGGTCACTGCCTGGAATCAAACTCGGAATCTTGGGGTTAGTATCCCGCGATCTTAACCACTACTGCATATGCCCGTGGGCATATGGCGTAGTGGTTAATAATGTAAATAATGTACATTAGTTCTGGTGCCTTGAAGAAATCTTTTCTTTTAATATAGTTCTGGTGGTTCTATGAATTAGAAATGATGACGCCAATATCAGTAGAAATATTTGACTGTAAGGATATGGAGAACGACAACATCATCAATTGACTTTCAAATATGGTAGAGTACTAGATCTTCTGCTTGTAGTAACTGATATATTTCGCCCCTGATTCTGCCTTCGCCTATCACCAAAATCAAACTTACCTGCCCTTTTTTTTTATTTTGAACAAAACAGAATGAATATACACAGATCAAATACCATAATAATCTCTTTCTATGTAAAAACTTTGTTTACTCCTCTGTAAAAGGAAATCAACATTTTGCATTGTTTATATAAACCTGTAAGTTGTGAGGATGCATGCGCAGTTTATTCCATAAAAGGTTTTCTGTGTGCTTTAAATTCACTCAACACATTAAATCAGGGACACAATCGGAACTATCATATTTCTTGAATATTTTAGAAAGGCTTGTTAACTTGGGTAGCCGGTAACGATCTATATTCAATTAATATATGAAGACAGAGCAGCTATCTATAAATACGATTATCTTATAAATATTCAGTATCAGCAAAACCCTCAGATAATCTGTATTATGAAAATAATCTCAGTATAAATTCTTCTCACAACGCTGTATTTTTGCTCAGAAGTATTTTCTTGGTAGATAATGTTCTTGTTTTTAGTTTTTCAGAAAAGGAATTTTAAATTTTATTAGTGTATGATGGATACGATAAAAAAGAATAAAATATTGAAGAAATGTGTCGTATCCAAGCTTAACAGCCGGCGTTGTGTGAGGGAGCATGAAATGTCAACATGTCCGGAAAATTAAATTTGATATGTTTGACGTTGCCAGTTATATTGCTTTCTATTGATGAGAACCAGTTGAACTAAATATGCTCACAACGTATTGTTCCTATGATATAACCCGAAAAACGTTGGCAGGGAGATTCAAGTCATAATAAACTAGTAATTTAATAATCTAATAGCAATGCCACACGACCAATAAGATATTCTATGCAGAAGATTATTGTTACCATTCCAGTTACCGAAGTGATTCAAACTTTAATATAGAATACAGCATACAAACAGAAACTTTGTTCGAAATTATATCATTTTCAATAACTTGTAAATTGAATAGCGCAGGAATGGTAAATCTATGATTGATGAGCATTTTAGTCGTTCTAGCGCATATCTTGAAAATATAGGAAATATTTAATTATTGGAAAAAGAACCGGAGCGTTTGAAGATTTTAGAAGAGACTTAGTGCATTGGACTTTGACCCCTCCCCAAGATGTTACGCGTCCAGAGTTTAACGTGTACTTTGTCTGTCACAGATCGATAAAATATATATCAATCATCTGCTGAGATTTCATCAATTGGCTACCAAATCAGAGATAAGTGCGGTCTCGTACACATTTATTGGCAATAGTTTCTCTCCATGATACACTTAGCCATTAAATACAAGTGACCTAGTACATGTAGATATTCGATCGATGGCCATAAAACCAAGATTTTACTTTATGAATACGACAGTACGCTGTGTCTTTAGGCGAGAGACATCATTTCACTTCGTTCCAGTCAACTCCGATGTTATGAGGACCGGCCGAATGCTGGTGCAGACTCCTCTCATCTTCCAGTCTCATCTTCCAGTCTCATCTTCCAAGATGTTCCACTGAATCAAGGATGTGAACTAAAGAAGACGTGTGTTTCCTCACGACTGCATAAGCACCTAAAACAATTAGCAATGGGACTAGGTAACATGGGACATGTTACCAATTCATAATCCATTGCGAGTAATGGCTGGTTGTACACCTAACCATCGGAGGAAATGGACGAATTAAATTACATAAATACAGGAAGTTTGTATGCAATAATAATAGCAATTATAATAACAAAATAATACTACTACTACTAACAACAACAACAACAATAATAATAGTAATTAATAATAATAATAATAATAATAATAATAATAATAATAATAATAATAATAATAATAATAATAACTGTTCCTATTATTGTAGATACCCTACGTATGATAAAAAAGATATGTCAGAAATATCTAGATAAGATCCCAGGAGAACCATGTCTTAGAGAAATCAAAAAATTGTACTGAGAAGTACTGCCCACATCCTTAGAAAACCCTATCCATTTAATTGTCTGTGTTGTATTACATGAAGATATTTCACTACTGCCCCTTCCCAAGCTTTCAGTCATACTGTAATATATCTTATCTTTCACTCGCACCAGGACACTATAACAAACATACAGATTAAAAGTGAATAATAACATCATCTGAAAATCTTAGAAATACCCTACAATCTAGATGTTTTGCAAAAGTCGGCATTAGTTGGTACTTCATGCATATTGCGTAAAGTACTGTCTGCCTGAGGTCCTTCTTACGACTTGACAAACAGTACATACTCCGGTTGACGCAATATTTACAATCAACAACCTTAAGGTATGGTAGACTGTGCGACATTTATAATAATAATAATAATAATAATAATAATAATAATAATAATAATAATAATAATAATAATAATGATAATAATAATAATAATAATAATAATAATAATAGATGTCCTGGTTCAATACCAGAAAATAGCTCTCGTGGTCTCTGATCTTAACTGATTGGAAGTGTTTATCATATACATATTTTGTCTTGGTGCAAAAGATGAGCTACAGCAAATATTCTGCTCAATACCAAAGATTTGTTTCATGAACGGATGCAGTACCAAGCGGTAGCTCTCATGGTTTTTGATCTTAACTGATTGGAAGTGTTATCATGTACATGTTTATCTTGGTGTAAAAGATAGGCTACAGCAAATATTCCGCTTAATATTACAGACTTGCTTGTCAGTTGTTTGACTGTAAACAGTTGAACGTGTCTCTTAGTGGCTCACAATATGTGCATCTCTTAACAAAGCGTAGAATTAGCGGGAGGGCATCATAGTCATGTGCCGAGCGGAATTCTTTGGGGTTTGAATAATTCCCTTCTGGAAACTTGGTTGTTTCGTTCAATATCCTTAAACAACTATTATTCAAGGGCCTTGGAGCGAGATCGGCTACTCGACCAGAACAAAAATTCTAACTGGGCTACACTTGCAAAGACATGCGCTGTTTATCTTGATACGAGATAACAATGTTGCGCATAGATGGTTGTGATATATGGGTCTGGTGTATCCTTATCAGACGAGTAGTCATGCTGGGTATATTGGGCTTCGTACATTTGTACCCCAGTGTCACTTTAATGGAATGCACTGATATCTCACTCAATAATAATAATAATAATAATAATAATAATAATAATAATAATAATAATAATAATAACAACAACAACAACAACAATAATAATAATAATAATAATAATAATAATAATAATAATAATAATAATAATAATAACAACATTGTCTCTTTATATTATCTATTTATACTATCAAAGAATATTTTCTTTACCCCTGACTACCATATGGAGTAAACTACAAAACATGCTACCATGCGATATCATATGATACATATAAATCTCACGAAAGCTTTATTGATTATTGAATAAAAACAACTAGTGCGAGCTTTCAAGAAAATCCGAAGTAATCGCTCTTGTAATTCTACCATTCTTATAACGAAAACAATATTTATTCTGTGAGAAACGGCATGTACAAAATTGTCATTCATTCAAACTATGTAATTACTATCTCGGGAACGATTTAGCTTAATAATCTATAAAACAATCTATTATCTATAAAATCCGAATTATTTATGCTGTATAAACATCTGTTAAGTAAAGAAAAATATCTCGGATCATAGGTTCGCGAACTTTCTAATTCCAATACAACACGAGGATTAAAATTAATTCCAAAATTCTTGATCAGGTCGGCACAGATTTAGTCTTATGAAAGAACAAACTATTACAAAAACTTAACACACATCCATTGACAATCATATAAATCTAGGCTGTGAGTCGTCTAAGACTTGACAACTAATAGCAGGATGGGATATAATTTTATCATGGAGGGTAATACCAAGTAATGTTAATATAGGTACAATAATTATAATACTTCTTTTTTCGAATTTCATACTAAGGTTACAAAACAATCCTTTGAAATGTAGGGACAATGCACGAAATGTTTTGAGGGTGGAAAGTTGATTACAACATCCTCAACTCTTCAAATAGATCTTATTTCATGGATTCTAAAATGATAGACAACCTCGATGGACTTTGAACTCAGAACGTAAAGACCGACGAAATGCCGCTAAGCACTTTGTCCGGCGCCTTAGTTTTGTTACATAGTAATAAAACAATGATTGTCAAAATACGAATATTCATTAAATCAAAATGAAATTTAATAAAATGTTCCGTTTTTATATATATTCTTTTCTACTCTAGGAACAAGATCTGAAATTTGGGGGGAGGTAGCCAGTCAATTAGACAAATATTGTAGCTAGTGCATTTCCAAGTTTACATACACAATGTATACCTTAAATCCACATATATTTTAATATAAGGTTAAGTGCGTAATCTATATATACACAAATTGTACGTTAAACCCACACATATTTTAATCTAAGGTTAATAATATCTTGTTTATCTTTCACTAATAAATGTTTTTGTTTACCGATCTCTATATTGGAACATGCATTGTTTCAGTTTGGTTCAGAACCTCCAGAGTATCTGCTGCTAATGGGACAAAATAAAGTCCGAACAGCGTATCTGTCAGTCCACCAGAGTTCTAACTCCAGCTCTGCGTTTTTCTTTTAATACACAAATTTCATAAATTTTCTTTGAGAAGAACTATTACAAGTCGTGCCCTTTCATATTTGTGTCCATATAAATGTTATACATCCTAGCATTTTAATCTAAGGTTGCATCGAGTGCATATATTTATTTATTAGAATAGTGTAACAAGGCCTTAATACCCACACTTCTGGTATCACAAAGGTAATACCAACTTTCTTAAACTAATTCCCCCAATATATTAAATCCTTTCTCATCTCTCTTAGATTCTGCCAGCTCGCGTCTTTTTATATACGTGGCTATATTAAGAGACATTAATATGCACACAAAACTGATATATAAATTCCCTTTGCATTGATCAAAGTAATTTTGGAGTGATTAATTTTTATAACCAATTCATCATAAAAGATATTAACATAAGAAGTAGTTTCTTAAAATAACACGGAGCGACAAACTGCCATATTTGATGAAATATTAGTCTACCATCACATAATTGATTTAAATAATTTGCTTCCAATATTTAAAAGAAAGCTACAAAGACAATTTGAAGTGTAAGATCCTACGCTTTTATTTTTCCATTATACTGATGTTATAGTTTGTTTTCGGAACAACTGTTATTTAAACGCCCACGACTTAAGCCATGCGTATTTTTCGGAATGAGTTTCCATCTCATAAAAGTCACAAAGAGTCGTGTCTAATTGCGAAGTAGTTATTACAGTCACAGATTATTCTTAATAAGCTTCAATATTGTAACGGAAGAGTGTGAATTTAAAATTAAAATAAAACAAACCCACAAGAGTTATAAATTGAAATGGTTAAAACAAGCACACGAAGCAACATTCATCGCGTACACACAAGAGTTTGTTTGCACGCGCTCAAAAAAACGTCCATCTACTCATGTGCGATCACTCACGAAGCGCAAAGTTTCATTCAGATGTTCAAATAAGACAAAAATAAAAGCAAAAAGACGATGTATACGTTACGTAGAAATAGCATTAAATCTTTGAAAATACTGGCTCGTTACTCATTATTCATGACGAAGACAAAATGTTGCATAATATTTAGCTACGGCTATTTTTCTCCCTCAGATTATTACAGGATTATTTCCTTTGCAGTCGCGAGATTACGGGTTCAGTTAAGTGGTGGCGGGTGACAGACAAAGACACGCACATAGTTATACACATACACAGTTATATA
>NC_068992.1:16242293-16243877 GCF_001194135.2 Octopus bimaculoides
TATATATATACGGCAGGCTCCTTTCAGTTTCCGTATGCCAAGTCTACTCACAAAGCTTTGGTCGATCCGAGGATACAGTAGAAGACTCTTGGTCAAGGTCCCACGCTATGGGACTGAACCCGAAACGGTGGGATTGAGAAGCAAGAGTCTTACTACACACCCACGCATGCGCCTGTGTTTGTGTTTTGGTGTTATGTTCCTCACCACCTCGCTTGACAACAGACTTTCGTTTGTTTACAACCACATAAATTAGCGGTCCGACTAAAAAGGATAAATAAAATAAATTTGACTAATACTCTTCGAAGAAATGCTCCAGCATGGTCGCAATCAAATGACTAAAACAAGTAAAAGACATAAAGAACATGGGTTTTAAATTTCGGCACAAAGCCAGCAATTCCGGGGGGGGGGGCTTAAGTCGATTACATCGCTCCCAGTGATCAACCAATTTTACATACCTCGAAGGGCAAAATCGATCCTGGCAGAATTTGAACTCAAAGCACAAAGACGGACGAGATGCCGTTAACCATTTCGTCCGGTATGCTTAACGATTCTGTCAACTTTACTGCCTTAGATATTAAGAATATTTTAAAATAATCATTCGAAATTACATTGTTCTTAACCTAATGTCTGACCTTAATAAAATAAATACTATTCATATATAATATAATGGTATTTCCTCAGGTAACTTAATTTTTCCTGTTATCAGTGCAGCTGTACTGATTATTCGTCTTCCATTTTTCACGCCAAACTTGTTATATACATATGATAATTATTTAAAATTTCTTGATCAATCTAAAGAAAAGAAATTTTCATTGCGGTGTGAAATTTTTATGCACGTTGATAATCAACATAGTGTAATAACCTCCTCAGAATCATTGAAGATTTATTTCATTTAACACCTCTGTAGGATTTATTTTCATTCCTCAATAATATTATATAACACAAATATCAATAATGATTGTTTTGTATGAAATAACAAAGTTATTTATACAATAGGCGTAGGCGTGGCTGTGTGGCAAGAAGCTTGCTTACCAACCACATGTTTGTGGGTTCAGTCCCAATGCGTGGCGCCTTGGTCCAGTGTCTTCTGCTATAGCATCGGGCCGACCAAAGCCTTGTGAGTGGATTTGGTAGACGGAAAATGAAGAAGCTCGTCGTATATATATATATATATTAGCGTACTGTATTAGAAATAACAACACGAATATATATGCTCGTGTTCATAACGTTCTAATTCTGCAGTATACACGCCAAAACTTCTCAATGAATTAATATGTACTTAGCTACAATGTTCTAAACATTAAATGCAAATCTAGGATTTATGCAGGTGACAAGGATTAGCTTTCTGTAAGAAATAGTGATGTAGTAATAACGATTAGAACCGTATGGGTATTAGTAGTTAAAAGAATGTGATATTACATATAACCTTGCTAACTAATTAATGTAATTTCAATTTTGAATCTAGTAGAGTCTGGAAGTATATATATATATTTCTACTAGCATACTAGGAATTCACCTTGGTGGTTATTCCTCTTATTTATATATGTTATATATATATATATATATATATATATATATATATAT
>NC_068992.1:16245725-16263399 GCF_001194135.2 Octopus bimaculoides
ATATATATATATATATATAATACGTATAATAATTATATTCTACAATTTAAAACGCAACCTTTGCTATCAGCTAATTGATGTTGCTTTGTTTCCAGTAACGTTGTATTCCGTTTGTTAAAAAGATTTGGATGTATTTAATATGTTTACAACTGTAATGTTTAAATGTATTAAATAATTTAAAAAGAAATATGGTAAATTTATCTGACGGTATATTTGTCTCGTTTTTGTTTATTTTCCACTGGTCCTTCTACGTTTTTAAACACATAAAAGCTAAGAAATATCCTCCGTAAGGTAACAATATTCACAAGAATGGAAGCACTTTATAGGGAATATTATAGTGTGAAGTGATCTAGTCTTTTTGCAAGAATCATAAAATTACATGGCTTTTCGCCTCTGTGCCAAAGTTGTGCATATAATTCAATTGCAACTAAATTATTCTCTGTATGGAATGAAAAGCTGAAGTTGATAGCACTTTGCTGATCACGTGAGAATCACTTAAAATTAATAAGACAGTCAAGGAATTAGAGAGACAATTTACAACTTAAGAGAGCGAACACCATATAAAAGCTCTTGTACTCTGACAGACTCATGCGACATAGATTGAACCGGGAATTTTAAATTGTACAATCGTTAATGAGGAATTGGAAGTAAGAATTTAGACGAGAAGATATCAATATATTTGCCACACCAGTTAATTATTGCATATTACTGGTGTTACATATTATGTGTGACGTCGTTCAGAAACCAAAGCGAGTTAATATGAATTTTGCTATAATAGCCAATCAAAACCTTATATACAATAAACCTCATGAAATATTAATCCAAAACAATAACAGTTATTCATTGAATAATTGTCATTGATTATATAGTGTTGTAGCAGTTCACAGGCAAATAATTTCACTGAAGTGCCTATTGAACAAAATAGGTTTGAGCATAACAGATTTTAAAACATTATATGAACAACATCATTGTAGTGTGTGACATGCAGTTAACGCATTGTTTAATTCATATTTCCTATATTACACCCATTATTGAATTTATAACCTTGTACAGGTGGAAATATTGCACAATAATTCCTTCAAAAAGTGAAGATATTGCTGTCGCTGTTTCAGGAAAGATCTTTCAAAGGACAAATGAGTACTAAAATGATATGTGTTACGTATATATGAATATATCCTCTAAGCAGAAACTTGAAATTACAAAATGTGACATTTAAAAACTCTATAGTATAGTCATAAATAATCAAAGAAATTTTATAGCTTCTTCTCCATACAGAAAAGAGAAAAATAACTTTATTGTCATGCAATAATCGATGATTTGTGTTGGTGACCACATATATTCGTAGGTAAGGCAACAATACAAACACTTAGATCCTGATTCAATAATAGTTTCTGTTATCTTTACTGATTACATTTATTCATACTGTTAAATATTCAGCCGTCGCCTAATTCAGATAACCATAGAAATAACTTCATTGATCAAAATATTATTTTCATCAGTGAAATAAGATGACCTACAAAATAGCCCGCAGTGAACAAAATATATTCTTTTCCTACAAACCTACTATACCATCCTTGGTATACTAAAATAAAAATTAAAGTAGGTTAAAACAAAAACGGACAAATGCAGGAACAAGATGAGCACACAAATATCCTTCATCAAAAACAATTTGGAGAATAGAGTCACGTAATGCTTAACATTTGTAATCAATAATATAATTCGAATGATTTCTCTTTGATTTACAATGCATATTTAAAAGCAGAGTGAACAGGCAAGCATCAATAATGATTCTTATTTATATATTCACGAAAAGCAAAGTAAGTCATGGTCTTAAACTGCAGAATATATAGAGGCGGCCCATGGGCGGTTTTGTATAATTTTTCTCGCTTTATTTCAGTTTGTAATATTCATTAGTATAATTGTACTTATTCGTTCAGTAAATAACATTAGAAGAATTCTACCAAGCGCTCAAAGACATCGTTAGAATTTATGAAGCAATCATACTTAAATAAGTCATGTAAATGTCCGCAGTTTCCATATACATTGCAAATAATTTCGTCCTTTTGCACGACAGCGAATTGGATTGCACTCGTAATATGTACTGAAAAAAGAAACCTCGTTGTGAACATTGTAGTGTATATGTGTAAATTAAAACCAGTTTTCTTATTCTGTTTTCTACTCCTTCAATAACACGCAACAGATATAAATGAATTACTGGAATCAAAATAATTTAGCTAATGCTACAATAAACAATGGAGAGGGTCCTTTACTGTAATACATAAAATAGCGTTGCAAATATTTGGGCAAACTTCATTATTTCCAGAACAATTATAAAATTATAAACAGTGATGTTTATAACACACAATCTTGCACACTTAAATGACTATACTGCAGGGGATAAATTACTTTTATGACTGAATTGTGAATTTAAAACCTTTAATAATAGACGCTTCTTGAGAGTCCCCTTTTGATGAAAATATTTCAAAATTAAAAACGATAAGGTTCGATGAGTGCGCACCTACATACGCAAACATACACTCACAAATAGAAATTATCTGAAGTGAATCTTGATTCATAGAATAATTTTATGAGAAACCTTTATCGAGAACATATGTGTTGAAATATGTATTGAAATACATTTCGTTGTTGTTAGATTAGAGATGTTTTATTTAATTATAAAATATATTCTCAAATACAATACGTACCCTGTACACACACACACAACCATATATGAATGTATGTATACATATATACATACGTACCAGATCACGTATTTGCTCATTTATATCAATGGACATATACACATATGAACAAGTTACATAAGAAGAGAAACTCCTCTATATATATCGCAAGCAATATAGTCTGCTATGTTAGTATAAAAGCATACTGTGAAAGTTACACTCTTTTTAACTGGAAACTAATGCTTTATTCTTATATTTCGCTTTTTTCTGTTTGCTCTCTGCCAAGTTATCACCGCCAAAGTATGAAACGTCCTTAGATATATAAGCATATTTGTTATTGTACATCGCAACTCAAAGCCTACTTTTGGAAGATGTCTATTTTGCCGTTATAACACTATATTGAAACAAAAATGTTAACCCTAAACGTAGCCGATTTATTTACCATTCGATAATGTCGAAAGTCGTTGTGCCAATGAAAGAGAAATATAAATGCAATTATTCGAATAACATACTTTTGCAAATAGCCCATATGATAATTATAAGAATAATATACTTTTGCAAAGAGCAAATATTAAATACCAAGATTATGCTAAACCGAGGTCATAATATACAATTGCTCCACGCTTGCTTTATTGAATTGACGTCATCGCAACTACTGCAGGAAACAATAACATGTATTCATTTATTTTCTGAATAAACCGAAGGCATCTTATATTGTAATGGATGGCATGTTCGTTTTTGTGTATAGTGCCTAGCTTTCCAAGTGTGTTTGCCGTTTCCACTATCATTTTAGCTTTAGGTTGTTGACTATGCTAACCCAGTATGTTAATTCCTTTCTTTTGGTATGGCGGAAAGGCCATATTTGTCTAGAATGGCAATAAGGATATTTTGATATTCAACTATTTTCTAAGGATATTTAGCAGATATATTTTATACATTTGCGCATAAGTAAGTTCTTATTTTACTGTAAGTTCTTAAAATATGTTAACAAAATATATTTGAAATATACATAAACACCGATGCTTCTTGTTTTTTTTTTATAAATAGCATGTATCTTTAATTTTATTTGTTACATCAAATACTTTGCTATGTAAGTGTACTGTATTATCTAATAATGATGGACATTATAATCATATGGTGAAGGGATATAATTAGACATGAAGTTCATTTTCATACAATTGACATTTTCATATATCTTAATATGTGTTGCCTCTAAACTATTATATAAACAATAAATGCTTCATTCAATATAAGAAAAATGTATAAAGATGATCAATAGAAATTAAATATATCGATATGTTTTCTATAAGTTATAGAAAATAAACACTCAGTGTAGAAGTGGAAGACAATCTAATCGACAATACTTTTCTCCTATAAAAGCGTGATCATGTGCCAGTTGAGCTAAGCAGCTCTTATTTTTGAAGTCGATGGAAGAAAACAAACAACGTAATACAAAAGAAGAAAAAAATGATTTATCTGCATTTAGTTTAACCTTTCCAACTTCAGAGAGCGAAATATTCTAAGTGCGGCAAAAGGTACATATGGCATGTTCGAAATTTGATTAATTTGACGACATTCTTCACCTCAGTTGTTTCCGAACTTACATGAATGCATGCAGCAAATCATGTCATATGCAAGGGAAGTACTACGTTAAGCAAATGCATTACATATATATATATATATATATATATATATATATATATATATATATATATATATATATATATATATATATATATATCATACAATTCCAAAGACTATATTTTACTTTTTTACCCATTTTTCATTCGAAAGGCATCAAGTTAAATTTAATACAACATTTAGAAGTTTCCCTTCCTGTTTATTATTTACATTATAACCAAATTCCTATTCATTGCTCCGAGCAATTCCTTTTAAACCCTTTTATCGTAAACAATTTTTAAACACGGCTGATGTTTTATTGAGATTTTCAGTTTCAGACAGTGCATTGTTTCTAAATTGAATCATCATACCACGAATCTTATATCAATAATTCTGTGATGCATCTAAAATACTAATCTAATAAATCGCCTTACAGCTCCAGCTATGCCCTGAGGAAGCCACAAATGCAGATGTTAAGTTCCTAGCGTATTGATATTAAGTAGTTGCCTTATAATTATCACAGTTATGACTTCGGTCACAGACTCTATATAAGCAAATGTTATATGATAATATATGACATCTTAGTTCAGTCTGTGTCCGTTCAGAGGCCTTAGTATACCACTCAGTAGGAAAATGTCTCTATGTTCCAGAGTATTGCGATAACGAAATGTATGGGATCCTTAATATACGTAAGATCTTCTGCTGAAGCTGCCTCTTACGGATTCTGAAAACTGAAATGAACGTGGCTAGAAGGTACGAAATTAGATTGCTTTTACGTGGGACAAAAGTATGATATTTCTTAACATAAACTTATCTTTGTTGAATTACCTGCAGCAGAAGTGCCTTTCACAATGCCGCACCATAAATCTCTGCTCTTCGCCATTTGCTTTGGTAGGATCTGAATTTCATGCTATATCTCAGTCAAACACTTTATTGTAGTTGCGTATACCTCCTCCATTGTTAGGGTGTTGAACTCTCCGAAATACAGAATGATATGTCCTGCTGTTGTGTAAGATAGCCCAGGAAGCAAATTCTGCTTTGCTGATTAACATGAACAGAATAGCCACTAATGACTTTGAGGCTCGCACCCGTTGAGAAGCAGCATAGCTTAATTAGGTTGGTGATATTCTTTTCTACTCTAGGCGGGGCCAATCGATTAGATAGAACTCAGTACGCAACTGGTACTTAATTTATCGACCTCGAAAGGATGAAATGCAAAATCGACCTCAGCGGAATTGCACTCAGAACCTAAAGACGAGCGAAATACCGCTAAGCAGCTTTCCCTGTGTATTAGGTTATTGCATGAGGTTCGTATTAGGGTATTGAATGAGGTTCGTTTGTCGCTGTTCATTTTTTTCATGATATTATATAACCAGGAGTAAATGCAATTAAAGCGCTTGTAACCGATGAGCTATTAATGGGATAATGTTTGCAATAGTTACAAGAACTTAGAATATAAAAAAAAAACAAGCGTGAACAGCGAACGATCTTTTCTTTGTCATTTCAGCATAGCAGAAAGAGAGAGAGAGAGAGAGAGAGAGAGAGAGAGAGAGAGAGAGAGAGAGAGAGAGAGAGAGAGAGAGAGAGAGAGAGAGAGAGAAGAGGAAAGAGAGAGAGAGAGAGAAGAGGAAAGAGAGATGGGAGAGAATGGATCCCATTCATTGATTGTAGCGTATTTATTGTCTCCAAAGGGATGAAACACATGATCCGGACCAAATGCCATTTAGGTTCTGTCTTATCACATAGGACACTCCCTTAAAAAACCGTCAAGCATCTACTGGTGGTTTTTAAGTAGGTGGCGTGCATCAAGCACCAGGAACGGTTAATCCAACTGGATTCTAACTTATTCCTGTATTGCAGACATCCCTGAACACAAAGCTATTGTGAAAGGAGGCATCGAATCTGAAACACGAAGCTGCAAAGCAACGTTCTGACACCGCACACTTATCTGCAGCTTCTGTGAAGAACCGTGAAGAATTACAAAAAATGTTACGCTGTCTACGATAGGACGCTAACATATAATTGTATTCTCCAGTTTTCTCAGAACAGTTGAGTCATCATTTAGCAGATATTGGCTTCAAACTTGATAATATCAAGAGAATTGGAATAAGAATGGCCTGTCATTCTCAAGATCACTAATAATGTGATTGAAATGAAGTAATTATATGTGTGAATAAATGCGATTCGCAAATTCTCTTTACCAGAGGCTCATCTCTCAACCTATATTTCTTGATACTATCTGCAGTATACCTACTCAGCATTTAACACTACAATAACATTATCTCATTTAGTTGAATATAAGTTGCCTATCTGGTTTTAAGACTAAATATATAGTTGTAGTCGCATAAAACACTGCAGTGACATAGATAAGTTTACTCGTTCTTTTCTTTTGATTTGTTGGTTAATTTGAAATGAGAGCAACATATTATCAAAATTGATTTACACCATTTCTCCAACAGCATTTTAACCAAATAGGGTTAAGAAAGTCTCACTTAATTACCATGTCAGTCACCACCTTGTAATCGCCTACTACAACGATATAAACCATCAGCGCCGTCAAAGCCATCACCGACTGCTACCACGGCATTTACTACCATCGGCAAGCACACCGATGTCGACAGTCACCTTCACCTCCACTGATGCCAACTACAGCCATCGATCCGCCACCGCTCCCGCTGTGACCTCTACGCTAATAATGACTCCACCTTTTGGGTACTGTTCTCACAGTCACCGGACTAAGCTGTCTCTACCAATTTGGCAATCCAAACAGCAGCATCAACGTAGACTCACATTTCTAAAACGTGGCTTTCTGAAGATGGGCCTTCCTACCTGAAATAAATAAAGGTTTTTCAACTTCCCTCTCTGCTTTGTTAGAAGCTCTCCTTTCCTTTTTCGTTTTATTATTTTACCTTGTGGTATTTGAATATCTTCCTCAATGTTCTCATCCATCATGAACTGACTTTTCTATTTATTCATACGTTAGCATGGTGAGCCAGCAGATGCTTGACTAGCTAGAAATGACACGTGTTTTCCATGAAATGACTGCCTGCTTCTGGTCTTAAAGAAACGAAAATATAGCCCTTCAATAACGAATAGTAATAGTTTGAACGTATTTGAAGACCGGCAGTTTGCCTTGATAATAATAGAGGATGTATAACAAGAGCGTAGTGAATTATTTTTACATTTGGCACCCGGCGTCTCACTTCCAGAACTTAATAACAAAACACTTTTAGAGCAAAAAATATTTGGATGATTTTATTTCTCAACTAAGAATTCACCACTATCCGCGTTCTATCCGTATAACTTCAGAGCTAACGTATCAAAGAAGCAGTATAAATAGCAAGTCGTAACAAAAGTGTCGCGTTGTGTCAAGAGTGAAAATATTTCTCACTGATATACAGAGCACAGTAAATTGTGAATGTATATATCATAAAGTTGAATGATCTCTGTTGTAATCAGCGAAGGTAACATCACTATTTAAATGGTGAGTGCTATGTTACTTCTTAATGTTGTTTTCGCTTTCAATTTGAAAAAAAAAATGATCATACTCGGAACAGAAACAAAACGTGACTATAATTTCAATTCTAACAGTATAATCTCAACGAAAACTTTTAAGTTTTTCTAGTTAAACCATGGAGTTAGAACCACAGATATCTCTACGCCACACAGAAATAATAGAGTGGAAAAAATTACCAATCATAATCCACGGTCGGTTTGGAGATTATTTTTAATTTATCGCTGGAATCTGAAATTGTTAATTAAAAAAAAAAAAAAGAGAAAGGAATACAAAGCTCTGCCATAATGAAGATGGCGTCTGGTCGATGAAGAAAACAATTAATCTGAAATCGCATGAAGCTTTCTAAATAAAGAAATAGAAATATAATCTTCATGACGAAATTAACAAAAAATTAAGCAATAAATATATTAATAAATATCAAATAATGAAAAGGAACATACAATATGTGATATGCTTGGAATTAGTTCTTGAAGATCATACAGAACGAAACACATTCCCTTTCATTATTATTATTTTTTAATCGACAAGTTATTAAAACTTTTTCTATCGTATTTCTCGCAAACATTTGAAAATGAAGTGAGACATACATTTCTATGGATGCTTCAGTATGCGACTTTGATTAAAATCGAATATGTTCACGTACACTGAAAGGTATGAACCAGTTAACAGACAGTTTTGTGCAAGTCGGTTTGCCGTTGCTATGTGGATTTCTGTAAATGTCATATGGACTATTGTCCGCGTTGCTTATTCTATTTGGGAAAAATTAAACGCGTCATTTCCTTTACCACCTGGTGTTGTAAATATGAGGAAACAGAAAATTTTATGTCAACTCGCTACATACACACACGCTTATTTACACAATGATAGAAACAAGCGTTTATATTTTAGAATTGTATTCCTTTCCACCATGAAATACATACATTAATTAACTTTTATTAATTACGCATTCAGTACTTTATTATTTGCTTGTTCTGTATTTTAATATTTGCTTGATAGTACTAATGCTTCCTGTCTTCTTCCAGTATCCTCTTTTACTAATATCAAGAGAGACATGTGCGATATGAGCGAGGAAGTCAAAAGAGCATCTTCAAATACTTTTATACAACCAATTAAATGATAAAGAATGAAATTATCACGTAACAGCATTTGCCTTTTAATGCTAAATATTAACTTATTAAAATACAAAAATGTCTGAGCATACAATTTTTGCACCAAATAATGTAGCGTTTATATTAAGCACGCTGAGAGATGTCACCAAGAAGTGAGTCAATAAAACTGTGTTGGACAATCAATACGCATTTGGTTTAAAGAGAGAATAGGTAGGTGGAAACGGTGTATGTAATGACTTATAATAGTACCTCAATTTATCAAGTATATTTGAAAGAACACATCATTTATAAAATAGACACTGCGTCAAACTCCTTTGGCATAATCGTTTCAGCAATATCGAAAATCTGTTGAGAATTAGGAATGTTATTTTATCTACTTGTGTCACCAAGTTTATGAAGAAGAGAGCTAATATTTGAACATCGTATTTTGGTAGAGAAATGCATTGTCGGTTCTCTTTTGCTCGGATCATTGATCATTGTCCCTTTTAATCTATTGAATTTTCTCTATACTGCTCTTCTGGTAAATCCCCTGTTTTAATATATGTATGGCAGTATATTACATAACATTTTAATTGTCACAAATACAAGTACACACACACACAGCAGCAACAACAACAACACAACAACCTTTTTTGTCTAAAGAAGAACAACAAGAACAAGAACAAGAAAACAAATGACTTTAAAGGTTAACTGCAGCTGTTTCACGCGTATTTTTTTTACTTGTGTATAGTTCTATTACAGCGATTATATAATGAAAAATCCGTTTTCCTTAGGAGATTAAAACTTAGGAAAATAATCTACAAGATGTAGATCAATTTTCTTTGTTAGGGATCGTGAAAGAGAGTGAAATCATCTTGAGAACTGCAGGAACAGGATCATGTGATGGTGAACAGTAATTTGGCTTTGAACACCATTATAATTAAAGTTGTGATTGAGAAAAAGTTAGCTGACATGGAGTACTGGAATTCCTCTGAATATTGGAAAAGTACTATATGTATCAAGAGGATTCGTACCAGGTATCAAATTACCGACATGATCTCTTTTGTTTTATGCTCTGTAAACACTGTAAATAGTGTAATGTGCAACATGGAAAACTGCAGTGGAGTTTACGAAGTGCTGACCAACAGGAAGAGATATAGCAGGCATTTTGACAGCGTTAGCACGCCGAAATTCATCAAACAGCTTCATGACGGGACCTTACGCTCAATTCAGACGTCTGTGTAGATCTAGAAGAGAATATATATATATATATATATATATATATATATACGCAATCGTTACAATTTATAATTATAATTTACGTATCCTAGTATTTCGGATATATAGTTTTGGTATCATTGTACCACGGAGTAAAAGTTGGAATTGTCATATACATATACGAGAATTGCATGTTTTGAAACCAATATCTTGAGCCTAGTGAAGGACAAACAGACTGTATCACAATAGAAACTGTGAACACCAAAAACAGCGCTGAAAGCAGCAACGGCTGGAATGAGAACAGTCAAAGCCGGACTGTGGTGAAGAACAGAGACAGACAAAAGGGATGAACTGACAGTCCAACATGAGGTAAAGACGAGGGCAGCGGAATCAATCTCCCTTATATACCAAGTGGGCCAACAGCTGGAGCAAAGGCACATACAGCAGTAGTGACGTGAAATACCCCAGACTGAGGAAATCAGACAGAGTACGGTAGTGTCCCAGCATGAGAGCAACCGCATGGCAGAAATTAGTAAAAAAGTAAAAGATTAAAAGGGTCTCTCTCTCTCTCTGTATATATATATATATATATTCTCCGTTATGTCTAACCTACAGCAAAACGACAGCCGTGTGGTAGCCAGAAGAAGAAAAGCATAATGAAAGCATATTTCATTACATCGTATAGCGTCATTATCTGTGTCCCCGATATCAGATATGGGAAATACACTGGATTTTGTCAGTTTCAGTTCTCAAATGTAAGAAGACAAATTCTTCACTTTTGTTCCAGTAAAAATATATATAAATAAATAAACAAGTTTTAAAAACATAATTTTCTAGAACTCGCAGTATAGTTTTATTGTTATTACCAAGAAGGTGAAGTTTAGCATGAATTTGTAACTAATATATATCTGGACGCTTATCTGATTTCATTAAAATCTAAAAACATTGCACTACATGGTATTTTAGTATGTTTGGATTCATCTACATTGATTTCTATAAAAGTTAGAATCGCAGAACAACATTTTATGACTTACATGAAACGACGAAAATAAAAACTGAAATTAATTGCAAAGTTTTATCCTGGAATAACATATCAGATATAAAGTGACAAAACGTTTTTATGATTTATACAAATTAACAAACTTAAATACACATTACCTACAAAAGTTTTAGACATATTAATTGCTGGATTTAATCTAGAATCACTTATATGAGAGATATCTTAAAAGACATAAATGATATAATTGGCGTACGAAAAATCGAAATACATGAAAGGATATCGAAGGTGTTTTAACGTATAATTCCTTTCATATGTTTAATAACTATCAATCATGCCTCACGATAAAAACATAGCCATGTAGTCATCTATGTGTGTGTGTGTGTGTGTGTACGTGTTTGTGTGTGTTAGAACCACACACATTTAATCAATACACCATGCTTGATAAAATATATTGTTTCGTCTGATATATATATATATATATATATATATGTTCATTGTAAACGCTTAAAAATTAAGTTTCAATATAGTTCCTATAGATCAGAGCAGGGCAGTAACTTATAACATCTAGTATTCCAAAGTAAAACATTTGAAAAATGTGTGTGAATCAAACTTTTAAACTTGCTTTCAATCTTAGTTTAGCAATTTTATTTACTTATTTACTTTGCTTTTGCGTTTGTCTTTAATGGATACATGTTCAGAGATAAAAACAAACATGTAGTAAAGAAAGAGACCGAGAAAGCGTGCGTTCAGTATATGTTTATTGCATAGGTACCTATTGATGGTAGGTTTTCACAAGAATGTGATATATGTGTATTAGAATAATATTGTCTCTTCAGCTGTCTTGCACCACCATAGTTTGACCAGGATTTAGGCACTGCCGTACCATGTCTGTCCATTTCTTATTGGTACAAAACGACAGTTGACAGGATTGTTTAACCCAGCTAGAACATTATTCGTCAACAGTGGGTGGTCACACTGGCAGGGCTTCTAAGGATTGTTGTGAGGATTGAAAAGAGAGCAATCAAATCGCAATATTTTGTACACATCTCTTGTACTTGTCCTACAACATATGGACAAGATCTTCATTCTGTTTAATTATCGATAAAGAACGTGTGGATGGATTTTCACAAATGTGTTTGGTGGAAAGAGAATTTCGAAATTAGTTATATAAAGAGAAATGTTGGCCTCAGTGAGATTTGAAATCGAAACGTAGAGGACATGAACGTTATTAACTTTACTAGAATAAGTATTACAGAAGTTGAGAAATGACTTTCAATCCATTAAGGTGGCACTAATGCTCTTTTGGAAATAGCAAAATTACTATACCTCCCTATATCTTTCACTGTTTTCATATGGAGTTTTAAAACCATTTACAAACACACTTATATGTATACAAATATGTGCTAGCGTGTGTTTGTGTCTGTCCGCGTGTATGTGGGTGGTATGTGCAAGTCTAGTAGACTATCTGATACAAAAGTTCAGACATGTCACATAATCTTATGTTTATTAAACCTGAAGATTTCATTAAATGTGTAGTTTTCTGTGAAATGATCATCCATTTGCTTTGTAATTCAATGATCAGAATATTCTGTTGATGAAGCAACAACTAGAATTACTCTCAAGTTGATGCAACAATCCATTATGTGTGTACACACATATAATAAGAGTGTCAATGTCTCTATGCAAATACGCTGCGTCTTCCTCGCGCACACGCACGCACGCACACATACGCATATATGCATATATGTACATGCTCTACTATCGCCTTCTATATATCTTGCTACTGTCCGACCACTTCAAATTATACAGAACTTATACGTGTATATACACTTCAACTTCACTAGCATAAATACGAAGAGCACTGCTTCAAAATAAAATCGATGTTGTCTACAAAATTTAATGTTCTCATCTCAATTATATACGTCGAAATATAACCTACATTGAGGAAATTAGTACTTGATTCACCTGTCGAATTTCCATGATCTGTCACGGATCATCATCTTAGCGGCACACTTAAATTTGTCATTTGTAAATCATTCCAGACATACGCACATAATAGTATTAAGAAATGCAGCATTAAAACATAAGAATCGACAGAGGAATGGGCTTCTAACCTAAAGGTTGACAGACCTAATACTATCAACGGAATCTCTTCTCAGCAAGATGCATTATAATGTATTAATCGATGTATTGTAGTGGCCACAGGTTAATGATAATTAAAATTCGCATTCATAGCAGAATGGCAAACTTTGATCTAGAACATGATTCCACCACCTTGACTTGATAGTTTGGGAAAGTTGATTGTCCATGTGTAGTGATATTTTCGGTGGTGCAAAGGTAACTCACTGAAAATTTGATGTACCTGCATGAATTGTTTTGACAAACAATTAGTATAATATGTGAGCCTATATTTCCTGACAGTGACAGCAGAAATTGACAAGAATAAAATAATATTCGGCTTTTATAAATTTACTTGTCAAGGCTTTTCACAAGTAATATAATTGAAGTAATTCTCAAATATCAGGAACATATCACGCACATTCTTAGCTATATTATCTGCCATGTGGCAGTAATATTCCGTCACATATTGGCTGGGTCAAGGTTGAATGCACATTTTAGATAAGAATTCGTGGAATAAATGCATAACTAAATTAAAGAATTATCTTGCTGTCAGTTTAAAGTTCGGCACGATTTCAGCTGGTTAAGGCTGTTACAATTTTAAGCAACATAGCAGGAATATTGATCTGGTAACTTATATAGGTTTGTTTTGCCATCGCTAAAAACACCGACTACATATTTGCTGCTTTACGTCTACCAATAAAACTGCAACGAGATTTAATTTGATGCCAAAATATTTGAAAGAAAATAGTTTTTTCTCTTTTTTTATTAAGATGTTTTAAACGTTAAATTTGCCTCGTCTTGTACAATTTTTTCCCATTCCTTGAACAGATTTTCATTTATATGACATAAGAATTTTTATACTATATAGGTAGTCAATACTTCGCTCTCAATAAAAATATAGTTTCCAAGATACACCAGTAGATTCTAAGATATTTGCCTTGTTATACTGCGTGTCGTCAATTACTATTTTTATTATTATTAGGACTGATTATTCTTGTCAGATCTCTCCATCGCAGTTCGTATCGGCAAGTCTCTTTATGATTGATACTTTGTCTCTTCAATTACTACCAACAGTTAGAGTTATATATAAATCGCACAGTGTTTCACTCATTATTCTGTATATCAATAATAATCTCGATGCTTCTATCTGAATAAACCCCTTGGCAGATGATACCTTTCTCTGCATATATTACTCCCACATAGCATTCCTGATATATGCGTCTTCAGAGCTCGACATAGAGATCTAAAATTAGATTTGTTCTGTTTCTACGACCTGGATTCTCACATGAATAGCTTGTATAAATAAACAGAAATACTAAACAATCATTAACCAAAAAATCAAAGTACCTCGATTTAAATATTCCCTTTACATCAACAATATGCAATTGAAAATTACAAATTGTGCTACCTTCAAAATAATTGCTGATAAACTCAGAGACTAAATAATTCGTGGCATTGACAAGTAGTGAGTACATTACCTCATAGAGTTTATAAAGTATTAGACTTATTCAGAAGTCTAGAGAAGCTAGTAGTCAGTGCAGTGGGATTCTAGATTCGTATATTTTAAATAAAAAATTGTAGGCTGGGGTGAATCGACGCAGACAACATACGCAGACGATAATCTTAAAAATTCTGGTAGTTGTGAAAGTATACAGTATACAGACATATATATAAGAATCAAGAGAAGAAGTTGAAATAATGTGAGTTTAATGCCATCATGAAATAAAAGTAACATAAAAATGTTCATGTATAGAATCTGAGGGAGTTGCTTCGAGTAAGAGTAAAATCCTCAAATTAAAATATAAAAAAAATTCTAAAACCCAACCAGTCGTCAGCGTTTGAAATATCTCCTTTTAGAAGAATTACTGCAACTCATCAACAAAGCTCCTCTACAACGCCAGCTAAACGACAGTTGATAAATGTAGAACAACTTCGTTGAACGCATACACCTGAGTGATATTTAAATGCAGGCTCCGTGGCTGATTGTAAAAAACATGGCGATCGACGGGCTAGGCTAGCTGTTGTGCACATTTCCTCACTGTCCATCTCTGGTTATGTTACATCGTCCTTTAAATTAGCAAATCATGCGTCATATCCATAAACACCCTCTGGAGTACTTGTTATGCCTTGTCAATCAAGAATCCCGCTCTCTTACGCTTCTGCTCTAAATCATTCGTTTTTTCGATCTTTCTCAAAATTGAAATTCTTTATATTTACCTCATGCAGCACGTTTTCCTTAAGTTTAAACACATTATAACTCTCTAGCAAACTAATTCTATCTCATTTTTCTGGTGAATGCTATATTCCAAGTATTTCTGTTCAACACCGTTTCAAATAAAATGACCAAATATTTATCACAAAACACGTATAAAATTACAGTCTGGAAAATATTACATTCCAGACTGATGTATTACAAAGACTCTTGTATAAAGCTACTAACAGTAAAAATTGTTCTTGTTTGATTGTAGACAAAGAATTGCGCTAAGATATATTTTCATATTGAATCACGTAAATGAGTTAAGCCTATGTCTGCATTTTCTGTCTTCGGGAATGTTTGTTATGTTTCAGTGACTTCTGTAAATTACTATCAGTAAATATCGATGCGCTTTTCTTTTTATTCTATATTAATGTATTTCAATGGTAAATAAGTGGAAATCACGCTCGTTAAACAAACATTTACGCCTTCTACTTTCCTGTACACATTTCAATAACATATTTTTCTTCTTAGTGAGACTTAATAAAATTTTACAGTTCAATGACCTTTTGTTTGCTTTTTCTGTGTAAAAACTTTAAAAAAATACTTATTGTTTAAATAAGCAGTAAACGAAAAGTTTAGATTTTCCGGGCGTTATAACAGTATTTCTCTATCACAAAACATGTTAACGATGATGGATTTACGAGACATTCGTCTGAAGAATAATTGAGGAAAAAACAAACATTTTATGCTGCAGTGAATTTCCTTCCAAATCTACGATGAAAATTAAGCATGTAAACATATATAATTCACATTTAGTTGTGTGAAGAAAAGTATCTATTGAAGGCGTGGGCAGGCTTTGCTACCGAACCGGGAACAAAATTCGCTTAGCGGGTGCGAACCCAAGTCCCATTTTTTTTTTTTTACGAAAATATGGATTTTTTGATTTTTTCAATGTTAATCTTATGACTAGCTTCATTAGTTACTATTTTCGATTTTTCTATTTATTTATTTTTGACCTTTCTTCTTGTTTTGAGAAGAAACCTAACTTCAATCAGCTTCTTACAGATCTATTTTTAGACACTGTTTTTTGAACCTAACAAAGTATGTAGAGGGTGCGAATTTTGCACCCGCGACCCCTGCACCCTCTGTTCCCGGGCACTTGCATCCCAGGCTGATTTCGGTAGACTGTAATAGATATTGCAAAACTTTTATTATGAAGTAAAAGAAAAAAAGGCGGCGAGCTGGCAGAACCGTTAGCGCACTGGACGAAATGCTTAGCGGTATTTAACCTGTCTTCACGTTCTGAGTTCGAATTTCGCCGAGGTCGACTTTGCCTTTCATCTTTTCGGGGTCAATAATCAAAGTACCAGTTGAGTACTTGGTTGATATAATCAACTTAATCCTCGTCAAACTTCAGGCATTGTGTCTATAGTAGAAAGGATTGTGAACTATATATTGATGTATCTTTTATTAGTGTTAAAATAGGAAGAGATATAAAACGGTAGGGAGGGTCTAATACTTCAAAGTTTTGCACAACGCCAAACATTTCGGAGGAGGGGAAATATATACAACGATTTCATTGACTGCAGCACTTGTTTTATCGATTCTGAAGGATGAAACGCGAAGTCGACCTGAAGGAATTTGAATTCAGAATATAAAGACGGGCATAATGATGCTAAGAATTTTGAGGGAGACTGTAATTTTGATTTCAAATTTCGGGGGCTGGGTAAGTCGATTACATCGACCCCAGTGCTTGATTGGTACTTATTTTATCGACCTTGAAATGATGAAAGGTAAAGTCAACCTCGGCGGAATTTGAACTCTGAAAGTAACAATAGTCGAAATGCTACTAAGCATTTTTCTACGGTATTCTAAATCGTCTGCCTGTTAGCCAACTTTGAAGGGAGCCAATAATTCCAATGGTAATGCTTCTTTCTAATTTAGATAGAAGGGCAGTAATTTTCCAAAGGAGAAGGGTTAAAGGATTATACCGACAGCACTACTTGACAAGTACAGTAATTTTATCGACCCCGGAGAGATGAAGCCCAAAGTTGATTTAGACATCATGCGAACAAAGAATGTAAAGAGCCGGAAGAAATACCGCAAGGGATTCTGCCTACCGTTCTGACATTTCTGACTATCAAAGAGCCTTCCTATGAATGGTAATATTGACAGCAATAAAAATGGAAATGCACTAATGATGACAAAGCAGGCATAAATCTTCTCACTCTT
>NC_068992.1:16263540-16264750 GCF_001194135.2 Octopus bimaculoides
ATATGTGTCTGTATGTATGTATGTATATATATATATATGTATATATGTATAGGTATAGGTATATATGTGTCTGTATGTATGTATGTATATATATATATATGTATATATATGCACAAACATACATATGCACATATATATTTGCATTATAACTATGAATGCATGGACGTTTTCAACATATATATCATATTTATACATTTTTACATGCATGTACACACACATAAACATACAGACACATGTATATATATATATATATATATATATATATATATATATATATATATATATATAAACACACACACACACACACGCATATATATATATATACATATACACGCGCACACAAACACGTATTTCTATCTATTTATCCATCTATCTGTCGATCTATCTGTCTGTCAATCCTTATCTATCAGTGGAGGCGCAATGGTCCAGTGGTTAGGGCAGCGGACTCACAGTCAAAGGTTCGTGGTTTCGATTCTCAGACCAGGTGTTGTGAGTGCTTATTGAGCGAAAGCACCTAAAGTTCCACGAGGCTCTGGCAGGGGATAGTGGCGAACCCCGTTGTACTTTTTCACCGCAACTTTCTCTCAATCTTGTTCCCCGTTTCTGCTGTACCTGTAATTCTAAGGACAAGCCTTGTCACACTCAGTTTCACGCTGAATCTCCCCAAGAACCACGTTAAGGGTACACGTATTTGTGGAGTGCTCAACAACTTGCATGTTAATTTCACGAGCAGGCTGTTCCGTCGACGGATCAACTGGAGCCCTCGTCGTCGTAACCGACGTAGTGCCACTAATATCTCTATCTGTCTATCATATATGTATATACGCGCTCACGCATAGCATACGTGTATGCACTCATATAGTGTGCACATATAACTAATATTATGACTTTATAAAGCGATGAGCTGCAGAAGCTTTAATACGCAGAGCAGAATGCATGGTCGCATTTCATCCGTTTTTACGCCCAAAGTTCAAATTTTGGCGGGGTCGATTTTGTCTTTCATTCTTTCGGGGGTCAATGAAATCGATTAAGCCTCTCCCCCTGAAATTTCTGGCCTTGTGCCAAGATGTGAAATCTATATTACGAATTTATATAATATATATTACTGTTATCTAATAAACATTCCGCTTTTTTATTTAATTTATGTTTCGAAATTGTCGCTTGACGCGCATACGCACATGCGTTCATGCATACCTATATATATATATAT
>NC_068992.1:16265124-16266442 GCF_001194135.2 Octopus bimaculoides
TATATATATATATATATGTGCGTGTATCAAAGAAGACAATTTTCTTTTCCGGTTATGTGCATTATTTATGTAAAGATAATTACCTGTGCATAAATAATTACCCCGTATTGACGTCAATAATTATTCGTTGATGGATAATGTTGACAAGGCAAAAGTGAAAAAAAACAACAAAAAACAAAAAACAAAAAAAAGTAAATGTCTATTCGATACTGAAATGTTTATCCACCACAAGTAAGTTTATTATATATATTAATATAACGCTTTTGTCCGCGTATTCTATGTTACTCGACTCACTAGATGACTGCGAAAAGGAAATATTTCAATGGACAAATAGATAAATAAACAAGGTGTTATACACATAAATAACAGTTTTTTAAAGAATATCTGTTAACATTTGTTACTGTAGCTGTCAGTGACAATTTTGTTTTGATTTGTTTTTTAAATGAAGTGTTCGGTTTTGATTTTTTTTTTTAAATATGCAAATATTATTTCCGGGCATGTCATGAGAATCTGTCTCCATGGCATCAAGCATAATGACGTCTTTAAATGTAATTTTTCTCTGCGTATACATGGATTTTGTATGCAGGAATGTGGCTGTGATAGATATGGATATATTGCAATAAAAATATTTGAAATTTCTAGTGGTTTTTCTCCATTATAAGTATGAGTGGCTTCTTGCAGATGTTTCGTTTTATAACCTTAAGGTATAGCTCTACTTGATTAGGCATGGATGTGTGGTAAGACGCTGGCTTCTCAAACACATAGTCCTGGTTTCAGTGGCACTGTGTGGCACCTTGGGCTAGTGTCTTCTCCTATAGCCTCGGGCCGGCCGAAGCTCTGTGAGTGGATTTGCTAGAGGGAAACTGAAAGGAGCTCGTCGTATATTTGCACACGCACACATATCGTTTGTAAAATACATAAATCCTAAAGAAGAAGAACCACACTGTAAGATGTAGAGCAGTATATAGTAAAAATGGAGAAGGCCAGTTTATGCATAAATATTTGTTCAGAAAAAAATTCACAAGAGATGAAATGATTAAGAATAAGAGAAACAGAAAAGGAAGAAGTCAAAGATTTAGGAGTGGAATATGGGTGGGATTGTTAGGAAAGAAGCAAATGAACGGGGAGAAAGAGATAGAGAAAGAAAGAAAGAAAGAGAGAGAGAGAGAGAGAGAGAGAGAGAGAGAGAGAGAGAGAGAAGCTGAAGGTTGTATTCTTAAAATGTTTTTAAGGGCTCATGAGCCAACAGGTTTTGGGGATCTGACAATACGCCATAAAGCTGAATGCTTTATGGACGGGAAATTTAAGGTAATCTCAT
>NC_068992.1:16266541-16268143 GCF_001194135.2 Octopus bimaculoides
ATATATATATATATATAAAAGGAAAATTCACAAAAAACGAAAGACAAAGAGAGGTGGTGAAGACAACAAACAGATGTATTAGTTTAACCCTCGAGAAGTGAAAAAAATCTTTAACGTTTCGAGCCTATGTTCTTCCACATATATCTATGCTAACACTATGGACATGCCGTGAGTGTACGTGCGCGCGAGTGGGTACGCAAAATATGTGCGTATATATATTTACTCTGTGGTAGTAAGCGATCAACTTTAACTCGAACTACTTTGTTCCCACTTAAGAATACAAACTTCAACTTCTATCTCGCTTATTTTCTTCCCGCTCCTTCCTAACAGCTGCACCCAAGTACCGTTTCTAAATTTTTGACCTCTTTCTTTTCATTTTTACTGAATAAATGTTTACACATGGACGCACCTAAGTACCGATTTACTGTAGAAACAGTAAAGTGGCCCCAGCTTAATATTCACAAAGACCCTACCCCTAGAGCCACCATTTATATACACTAAATCGCCCCTTTTCTCTTCCCTTCTCATTTTCTCGATTCTTAACTTTAGACAAATTCCCCATTCCCAAATATTTGACGTTTTCCTTCACTTTTTTTACTGACCTTCATATAAGGTATCTCGGCATGATGGCTAACTAGCTGGGTACGACTCGTTGAGCAATTATTACATCAGAGGATATGATATCTAGGAAACGTATAGCGTGAATTTTACCCACTCCTTCCTCTAATTTCAGATTTTTATTCGCATTCCTAGCGACTCAAATTGCTAACCGTAAGCTATAATAAAACTTCAGCTTATCAAACTTTGATATGCGAAAACCTACAACACTCGATAATAAATCATTATTGTTCCTCAACATTGATTTATAGCTCTCACGGATTGGTTGAAGCTTACAAACTTACTACACTTAGATCTTTGGATCTTATAATTACACCCACATAGAATCACACAAGTGTTTATAGTGTATATATTCTAAATTATCTGGTTGGAATGACGCAAAATACTGACAGACATATGCATAAATGTATTAACGCAAGCACAGTATGAACCAGCTGAGTTTATTTTAAAGGAAATTCAATAAGTGACAGACGGAATATTTACTAAGATGTTAGAGTGAGAAAATCTATTTCCTGTAAAGTAATGATATTCAGTAATTGACAGGATATGTGGTTAAAAGCGAATGACTAACGAAGTGGACAACGGTTTGGTATTCAGCTTGATCTGCAGGGGTTGGGTTGAACGTTGAAGGTTGGCATAAGAGATGCACAGAAACATAAACACACACACCCACACACACACATACACCCCCCACACACAGTATTAACCAGAAGGCCAGAGATATAGTTTTTAATCTAGGCCTAGAAAATAAGAAATGCAGGATGATAAACACGGCGAAGTCTGAGATCAGTGAGCAAACGTTTCATCAGGAAGATCAGTAACGGTGTCAGATACGCGTCTGACTTCGCCCTATGGCGCAACACCAACGACGTCCTTTCATGGTTGAAGGACAATAGTAGATAAGGGTAGAGATGGGTTTATACCATTTGATATGGAGGATTTCTACCCATCTATATAAATGTATATATATATATATATATATAT
>NC_068992.1:16273723-16275425 GCF_001194135.2 Octopus bimaculoides
ATATATATATATATATATATATATATACATATATATATATATATATACATACATAGGCGGAGGCATGGCTATGTGGTAAGAAAATTGCTTCCCAACCACATGGCTTCGACTTCAGTTCCACTCCGTGGCTCATTGAAAAGGCGTCATCTACCAGGCAATTCTTTTAAGAAAGAAATATATATGTGTTTGTGATTGTGTTTGCGTATGCGTTCCTTCGTGCCCATGCACGTAGTTGTAATTGGATGTATGATGTTCTATCTTAATGTAATTAACCACATTTGCATGCCATTAACAATGGCAGTGTCGGTTCTTCCTCAGATTTCTTACACGTAGCTGAAAGCTACTGACGTTTTGCTCTGATCGGTTTAAACAGGTATATCTGAGGAGCTGATAATTATCCGTGATGTCATATGAACTCTTTCTTCGTTCTTCTGTACTGATAGTAACATATAGCTTAACCGTACGGAGTATTTACAAATTAAATTGAAATATATCTTTGTTAAATACGATCATATAATGATATTTACAATTCATCTGGTTGCATGTTGGCTAATTGCTTTGATTAATTGATTTAATGTGATGTCAAAACCATATATTGGACTTAATTCAAATTACTTGAAAATTCGCTATTTTTAGCATCTTCATTCAGAAACCGAATTCTTGCCGACAACAAAATTTGGTAGAATTTAGTCTGAATTTTGTGGAACTTAAAAACGTAACGTAAATTTTAACTTAAACCAAATGTATCTTGATTTGTTTTTTTTTTCTTTTGACTTCGAAAACGTAAACGTATCACCAACTAGATTTGTAAGGAATGATTAGAGAATGGTATGAAGATAGGTTTCGGAATGTCAAAGACTTTATTACATTAAACATTCTGAAATAAGTTGCAATAGTGTGCACATAAAATTTTAAAGGTATTTGATAGATTAGAGTCGATGAACGCTAGTTTATCACTTTGAATACAGAGAGAGAGAGAGAGAGAGAGAGAGAGAGAGAGAGAAACCCCCTTTGGTCATGAACGATCATGGGATGACACCTAGAAAGTTACCACCCAAAGCACAAGTCCGGGGAAGGTGGTTATGGAAGAGCAGCATTCACCTATGAATCCCAGCCTCCCTCCTCACCACGCCACAGATGCCATCCAAAGAAAACGTCACAATTCATCTCTACAGCTGAGTGAAATGGAGCAATGAGAAATAAAGTGTCTTGCTCAAGAGCACAACACAGCCCAGTATGGGAATCAAAATCACTACCTCATGATTGTGAGCCCAACGCTCTAAAGATTGACTCAAGTATCTTCATAATGCAACTACCAATAAAACTGTTATGTGCAAAATATGTTTAATTCATCTTTGTTTTGTTTTATTTAGTGATTGAAGATTTGATATTCTATGTAATTATTTGATCTCCTCCATATAACAAATCCTGGAGAAAGGTGATACAATATTCAAAGGCATTTTATATCTCAAACAAGAAGAAACTTCCTAGATTTCTAAGAATTCACCATATACACAAACAAATATATCCTAGTTGAACGACCGCATATATGTATACATAAAAAAACGCACGCTGCATGTATATGTATATAAATATATATATATATATATATATATGTATGTACATATATGTATATAAGCAGAGAGAGAGAGAGAGAGAGAGAGAGAGAGAGAGAGAGAGAGAGAGAGAGAGAGAGAGAGAG
>NC_068992.1:16275817-16276667 GCF_001194135.2 Octopus bimaculoides
ACACACACACACACACACACACACACACACACACACACACATACACACACATACACACACACACACACACACACACATATATTATATGCAGGGGGCGAGAGAGAGACAGAAAGAGAGACAGAGGGAGAGGGAAACATCAAAATACAGAAAGATTTGTTATGAAATGTTTTAATGGATCGAATGAAGTATTTACATCGTTTATCAAAATATAACAGCTGTTTCAATCGTTTATATAAACGATTTCGTCATGCAGGACCAACTAAATTGAAATAAATTAAATTCACTTTTCATGATGTCAGTCCTGGAGATAAACACTCAAACACACGGGCACACATTTTTGCAGTCTGATGACCTGGAGTTGCCTCTGGTATGTATGTATATGTATATATGTATGTATGTAAAAAGTTAAAATTAAAAAGTGAAGGAGTCAAAAGGAAGAGTAAGTACGGTTAGACAACTTTTTAATCGCTACAAATGTTTCGATAAACACAGATCCTCGTATATACAGGATTTTAATTTATGTTTAAATTAAATTTTTTAACGATTTACCTATATAAGAAGATCTATATGTATCTCTTCGGGCGATACTTAGTTGTTGTTTCCGTAAGCAAAATTTAAATTTCCATGCTACAACATCCATGGAATACCTAAGACTAGAATTGGTAGCATACCATAAGTATACTACCGGCTATTTGAGAATTCTAAGGGTAAACGAGCTCTATTTGTACTCTTATACGTTCTTAACAGAATACACCTCAGCTATGTATGTATGTATGTATGTATGTATGTATGTATGTATGTATGTATGTATGTATGTATGTATGTATGTATGTACGTATATATATATATA
>NC_068992.1:16277157-16277758 GCF_001194135.2 Octopus bimaculoides
ATATATATATATATATATATAATAAATATATAATAGTATTTACATATCATTAAGTATCTGGTTTCATTCGTTCAACTAATTCGCTGTACATTTGAATTTCAGAATGAAATTTCTACTTTATTATAATTACCACCAGCTCTGCATTTTCCATCTAATTAATATTCTTTACAAACGTAGAACTTTGACAAGTTAGTCATTAGTAGTTCTGAATTCTCTCGAGCAGAAACTGCTCTACGTTTTATTAGTTTGATTTTGTGTTGAGTTTTTTTTCTGTCTGTGTGTGTTTTTAATCAAAGTCTAGTCTTAAGTATAGTATAACGGTTGTTGAATTTAGTTCGAAGAGACTGAAAGAAGCACATCTTGTATTCTTTTATTCTTTTACTTGTTTCAGTTATTTCACTGCGGCCATGCTGGAGCACCGCCTTTCATTGAACAATCCGAGCCTAGGATTTAATCTTTAATCTAGTATTTATCATATCGGTTTCTTCTGTTGATCTGCTAAGTTACGGAGACGTAAACACACCAGCATCGGTTGTCAAGCGATAGTAGTGGTGGTGGTGGTGGGGGCAAATATATATATATATATATATATATATACATA
>NC_068992.1:16278054-16280554 GCF_001194135.2 Octopus bimaculoides
TGTGTGTGTGTGTGTGTGTGTGTGTGTGTGTGTGTGTGTATAGTTGGATAGGTAGATAGATACGTTGAGACACAAACAGATTGCATGTGTTGATATGCACAGATACTGTATATGTGTATGTGTTGTGGTGGCGTCATACTTCTGATACTCAATTTGACTGTGGCATGTGTAGGTATTTGTTTTGCAAAAATATTGACATTTCTGTATTTTCTCTTCTCAAATGCTTTGTCTTTATTTGTAACTAAGCCGATTTCTGAATATCAATACGCTGCTTATAAAAAGAAAGAAAAAATTCTTCGTTACATATTGACTTGTGTTTTATAAGATAAAATGCAGTTGACAAGCGGATTAGATAACATGTTACTTTATACTTAAACTCGGTTTGTTTTTATATAGGTCAAGAGTTTAACGTTTTTGTGTGAATACAAAGACACAGCTTTCAGATTGAAGGCTCAGCAGAATATCTTATTGGTCAAATATCTTAATATCGTGATACTGTTTTTGATGGCTGTTCGGTAAACCTGTCAACACTGATTGAGAAACCAAATAGTTATCAGCGGCGATGAATATTTTGTGTCATGGAGTTTTATATGGGAAGATTTCTCATTTTCAAACTTTCTATTTAATGAAGCTGTGTATGATTTGGTGTAGATTTTTATGTTGTTTCTATCATGTTAAGCGTTCACATGGCAGCTACGATATAGACATGTGACGTCATGTATGGTGCCAGCAACGTATTTTCTGTAAACGCCATGCTATTCTCCATGGCATCAATTCCTCTAATATTTGAGAGACGGTACCACATTTAACTGTGAATATAGTTAATTTTAGGCAAATTTCAACAAATGTAATTTTCGATGGCGATGTACCCCTGTGTGTTTCGGTAAATATACATATATAAATACCAGGTATACTCAATCAAAGCATTATTTAATTGAAATAGTCATTTATATATCACATTTTATGAATACATATTAAGTGGCCAGTAACTGAAATGTTTGTCTCTTATAGACTTGCTTTATTAAAGCACAGTATCGGAAAGAAACGAAGATTCCTTTCATTAGCGACCAGAGAGAACGTCTGATGCATTTTAGCCTCTCTGACTCTTTTAATGATGTGTGCTGGCAGCCGGCCATATGTTACGGTGAGAATTCGCCGTCTCTAATATCGGAAAGGTGAATAAAACTTTCTCTGATGTCACGAATACCGGCACGGCTGAGACAAATTCCGCTAAAAGCAATTTTTCTTCTACGCACGATCTTACAGAACAGAATCTTGGACGAAATGTTTGCTCTCTAAAAAGATATTTAATCAGAGATCGCAATAAACGAAAAAAATAAATAAACCGTAATAAATAACGCAAAATGTATTTTCAATACTGTAATGATTCTACAGTATGAAACACTGTAAATAAGTTATAATAAAAACTTACTGTAATTCCATTGATTTTTGTACGTGTGAGCATAATTTATCTTTAAATAAACAACTATAACACCTTTCGTCCCACAAGGTGCCCGGAAACATCAATATGCATTGAAAATTTCGGAAGAAAATGGAAGACGGAAAACAAAAAGATTTTTTATTTCATATTATATTATTTCGATGAAGAGTGTACATTTTAACTCTAACATAAGAGCATAACATGAAAAGAAATTATTTTGTTTCTAAAACACATTAAGTAAATATAATTTTAAGTTTGCCATACGCTAGTAGATTCCCTAAGCCATAGATATTTTAACAATGGACATTAGAAATAGACTATAAACGATATTTCTCTGCGGCCTCTCTTTCAGAATACAACTGGTAATAGAATTAATATAATCGATCTATGATAGGATTAAGTCACGAAATATGTGTATTATTGCCATTCCTTCAGCCACAAAAAGTGCCAATTGGCAATTACAAATGTCAAAATACAAAAAGAGAAAACAAAATCACATTCTTTAACCATACTGAACAGATTTTAGTGATTATTTATCAATATCCAATCGTAAAACAGTTACAAATATTTATTGACAAAATATACAATATTATTATTGAAAAATCACTTATTCATGATTTCAGTCACTATAATAATAATAATAATAATAATAATAATAATAATAATAATAATAATAATAATAATAATAATAATAAATAGAGGTAACAACTGTAAACGACACAGGAGAGTAACGAATTCAAATAAGTTAAAACAGATGACTCAGTCATTGAAATATTGATAAGGGTATCAAATATTTTTTAATTATCAAATAAACACTCACATAAATACGCACACGTACGCACAATCACATACGCATGCGCGAACGCGTGAAATAAATGAAATATGGATATATTAAAATAACTAAGATGGCTTAGGTCAGCAAAACTAACTTAAAATCCCAGATATTTGGAATTTGCGACATTCGTGTGTAAATAAAAATCATCTGAAGCACGCAAGAATTGAATTTGTAATTACAATTCACCAGTCACAAATTTACTGTATATGTATTCATGTGTGTAC